>NC_135497.1:514237700-514537700 GCF_052857255.1 Amblyomma americanum
GGTCAGTTTGCATCACGTGATATTTGTTTACACTTGGACGGTTCATGGGGGCTGCCATTTTGTGGCTTATGCGTTTTCAGTCGGGCAACTGTGGTAGTCCTAGTGCTGCGAGTGCTGCCGGTGACCGACTCAGTGACCAGGGATTCCGCGCCTCGCAGCATTTCAGCCCCGCACGACGAAAGCATAAACTGAAGGCAACAGCTGTACCGTTTGCATCTGAGCGGCTCCATGCCGTACGGCTACGATCCCCGCCGCAGCGCAGGGTGGCTAACAGCGTTGTTTACAAAATGGCCGGGCCAAAGATAGCGGCGAGGTCGCCGAAGCGGCAATCTGGCAACAATGATAAACAAGAAAATGGCCGCCCCTGCTTACCGCCGTGCTGCAGTGACGGTACTCTAAGTCTTTATTTAGTGACTCTAGTTCCTGCCATCTGCCGACAGATGAAAGAACCTAAGAAACTCCATTCTGTAAAGTAGAAAGAGTTCATCACCGAGAGTGGCCTTTAAAAGGAACTGGAGGACTCCGGATAATTCGGTCACCTGGGGTCAGTGCTTAAAGTCCGGGGGGTTTCGGGCCCCGCACCAGTGCTGACAAGGAATCTGATGTTGAATTCCAATGGCAGATCCGGATCAAGTTTTTCTGCTCTGTTGGGAGCAATCGTATTCCAATGGCAAAATGGGAGTGCGAGTTGTCTGTTCCAATGGCAGATCGGGATCAGACGTCGATCCCGGATCTCTCCGTGGAGCAGCGATATTTGCTCCGCCGAAATGGGCAGATTTGACCGGAACCCCGCGCGACGTTTTACTTTCCCGCGTCCGCTTCCGGTCATGACCGGCTGCATCCTTCCTGTCGTCGCTACGCGGTGATCCAGGCATCATACAAGCAGTATTTTTGACTTTTTTTAATATAATTCTCCCAAATGTAATTATTTTTCGTTTTGTTCGCGTCCGCACAAGTTAAAACAAAAAATTTTCTTAACAGGATGTCAATTCCATCGCGGTCAATTCTTTGTGACCGCTTTTTAGACCAAAATCGTCGACTTGTTTGAACCTCATGCGCTTTCTGACGTCAGACGACGCGTACTCTCTAAGCCTAGCAGCTCTGTAAATAAGGAAGCAATCTGAAAATTTGGCGCGTTTCATCACTGGAATTTTGTGATGCGGGCATCATCACACAAAGCGAAAGCTCCGTGCTCCTTTTGTTTGCCGTGAACGTGAGAGACAGAGTGGCGGCAAGGACGAATCGCTGGTGAAGCGAGAGGCCGCGCTTCGAAGGGCGCCGCCCTGTTGCTGAAGTGCCCCCGCGGGAGCGCATGAATTCCATTGGCAAAATGGGAGGGAGTGATCTCCACCTGAACTACGCGCTCCGTTTGTGATCCGGCGGAGCGCTCTCGATCTGCCATTGGAATTCAACATGAGACTTCACCACGCCAGAAGGTAGAGACTGCATGAATCCGAAGCAGGCAATCATTTTTTATTCTTGTCAGTGGCGGTCGAAACATTTTTTCTGTATCGTCTAGAAAATTTCACCGTGATTTTTAGCGAGAATCATTAACCTGTTTTCAAAAACTACAGACGGAGAAAAATTGAACATCGGCAGCACTACACAAAGGCTGGTATAAAAAGGCAAACCCGTGATCTCACACCACGAATCAGCCACTCAGCTCCAAGGCTTTCTACTAAAAATGGGAAACACATTGCAAAGTATCCCCCCGGTAACATTCACGAGTAAAAAAAACTTCCAGCTTACCCAAATCTAAATAAACTTCAAGCCTTATGCAGAATCATTTTTTTCTTCCTTTCTCTTTCCGCCTCCCCGGTTATCAGTGGTGTTTCTAGTGTGCACTATTTTTTTTGCTAATTTTCATTCTGCATGTATGCAGTTCCCTTTGCCTCAAACGATGTGTAAAACAGGCCGCTAGCTACTTTCCCTCTCTCCCCTTTATTTCCTTCTCCACCTGTGCTCGAATCGCTACGGACCCTCCTTCGACGGAGGCAGACTTCAACAACTGCCGGGGGTGCCCTGACATCGCGCAGTACAAGAGCTTCTAGTATTTCACCTCCATTATATTGCGACCGCGGCGACCAGGATCGCATCCGCGTCTTTCGATCGGGTCAGCCGCCGAGCACCGTAACCACTGAGCCACAGCGGCGGCCAGTCATTAATTGAGCTACTACTACCTGTCGTGGTGGGCGTTTTGCTAGCAATCCGGTGGGCAGCCTGCCACAAAGCACGTTTAATAAACAAACAAGCACGCACGCCACAACTAAATGTGGGGAATGGCCAATATAAGTTCTAGTGCATTAATTTTTTAAAATGAAATCTGACATGCAGTACGTTTTAGTACTGCGTCGGTAGATACTAGACATATGGTAGACAGCGCTTGTCGAGCCCATGTTCTGACTCCATGGAGTGCTGTTGTCACTGAAAACTTTTTTTCAATAAAAGGGGAGAGTTAAGGTAGGGACCCCTATTTCGGGATCACACTGGCTTGGGCTGCTCGCTTGATCCTGTCGGCCAGTCATTTGAGGCTGGGTATCTGCGTTGGGTTCACAGCCCCCCCCCCCCCCCCCTCTCACACACAGACACTCACTCTCTCTCAAAAGCAATGAGGAATCTTAGCGCCTTGGATTAGCGAGCTGTTTCGTTTTCAGCAGCGGGGCCGACCATGCCTCGAGAGTTGTCTGACTGGTCCCGCCGGTGATTCCTCAGCTCGGAAGGTGTCCACTTCCACCACCAGCCGCTCCAGAGCAAGCGGCCTGTGTCGTCCCTGCCGCCGCTGCCGCTGCTGCTCGGGTGACTCATCCGCTGACGCTCAGAGCGCCAAAACCGCCACATTCCGCACCGCAGTGGAGAACTCCCAAGCGCGGATCGCAGTCGGGAAGGAAGGAGAGGGCGCTTCGTGCGCAGCGATCCTCCGTCCAGCCATGGGCTAGCGGCCACCTGCTCTCGACGCAATGTTTTACAATCAATCAATCCGGGCACCAAGGCGCACTTGTTTCACACACAGGGCATAGCGAGAAAGGTCAAACAGGTCAAACTCAAACAGGTCATTCGCCTTTCAATCCTCAAAAACAAATTTTGTTCTTCATAGCCGCCCGAGAAAATCGCGACAAAATGACCTCCTGCAAAGACCAGAATGAAATTATTTTCAAAGTTGGCGGTTGCCGACATTTTGTAGATTCGCGATTCCTTTCCCTCCGAAGCCGCGCCAAGCCGGACGCTGCTATCGCGTCTACATCGCCCGTGAAACGGCGATTTTCCAAGGGTCACGCGTCCTCAAGTCCCGTGGCGCGCCGCCTTCCCCATTCGTCGCACCAGGGCGATGACCGGCAGGCGCCAGGGTGTCTGCAGAGGCGCCACGGTGACGGGGTCCCCCGCAGACAGCGCTTTCTCCACGCCTGCTTCGGCGCAGTGAGGGAGACGGTGGGAGGGCTGGAGTCAGTGGGCAAGGGGGTAGCAACGCAGTTTTCCGCCGAGAGTGGAAAAGCTAAGAAAAATTAAGGAGAGAGGGCGACGGGGTATACAACAGAGTCTGCCGGAGTGGCGCCCTCCGGGCGGCTCCGCTTTGAGGGGTGGCCAGTAGCGAAACACCCGAGCATTTCGATTGCTTGACTGGCATTTTTTTTTTTTAGCGCGATAGCTTTAAAAACCCTGTTGAGCAGAAAATCCGGCGTCGACGCTGGGTGAGCGAAAAACTACAGGCATGGGTCTCCGGCAGTTGGTCCTCAGAGAGCAACCAAGGAGGCAGGTAGGCCACCTACAACACGTGGCCTTGCGGCGTCATCGCAATCTGCCCACCTGATAGTGAGCAAACTGCCCACCGTGGCAGGTGGCAGATAAATTAATGATTGGTCGCTCGGGAAGAGCAACCTGGGACACACACCAGGGACCTCAGAACAAAGGGAGCAAGGAGGGCTGTCGCCCCAACATTTTTCCAGAGGGGGCAGTGCACCCCCCCCCCCCCCCCCCATTCTTCAACTGCTTGCACTTCGATCAGACTTCAATTCTAGGACTCTTTAAATGCAAATCACTCTTGGGCTGAGCTACCTAAAGCAGTCATGTCCCAACAGAAGTCGACTGTCTGACCCGTCTACATGATCATGATAAGCAGAATTTTAACTATGCACAATTTTTTAAATGCAATTGATCACTTCGTGCGTAAAGCTCCCCATCTATAAATCTCCCATTTCAATTCGTTTTATATTACAGTGTATCTTTGCACCGTTTATTCGTTCGCACCGAGAAAAACCGCCGGCACGCGGCTTTATCACTTTGTCTTGTAATGCGAGATGCCACCAGACTTGAGATATCTCGATTGATCGTGGCCACGTGCAAATGCTTCCACATTTTCCCAGATTGTAGTAGTAGCTTTTGGTTCTTTATCTCGAAGGTTCCTTGCCGTCTTTAAATTGAGCGCGGCCAAGGACTGCAGGCATTCAGTTCGATGACCGCCGAGCACGCTTGCGGCTATCGCCGCCTCCGAGTCATTCAGTTCTTATTGGGCGCGAGTCAGCCCCTTACACATTTTCTTCTGAAAGCATTTTGTCTTCCTGACTGCTGGAGCATCGTCACCACAATGTGACAGTTTGCATCAACCGTTGAACAATTGAAAAAATAAAATACGGTTTGGTTTAGGTTTGGTTTATGGGGGTTTAACGTCCCAAAGCGACTCATGCCATGAGGGACGCCGTAGTGAAGGGCTCCGGAACTTTCGACCACCTGGGGTTCTTTAACGTGCACTGACATCGCACAGTACACGGGCCTCTAGAATTTTGCCTCCATCGAAATTCGACCGCCGCGGCCAGGATCGAACCCGCGTCTTTCGGGCCAGCAGCCGAGCGCCGTAACCACTCAGCCACCGTGGCGGCTCCTTGAAAAAAAATATATATAGAATTTATGATGTAAATGAGCATTAAATAAATAAATATATAAAAGCTCGAAGTTCTCCCCCCCTTCAAAAAATAAAAAAAAGGTCCGGAGTCCCTGGCACACACGGTAGTGGCACATCCCAGCCCTGAAAATGTGAAGTTCGATGAACTTTCTGTGGAGCCGGTCGGTCTTGTGTTCGCGAGGAATGCCGCACCAGTGAAGTCACTAGAGGGACGCCCGACGGGGACTCAGCGGCGGTTGTCGCCGACAAAGGGACCCGTCCCTTCCTCCCCTTCTTGCAGCGGATGTCTGTGTGTTCTTCGCGCCGCCGTCTTGAAGAAGCTTAGGCGGGTGCGGCGGACGAGATGTGTGCGGCGTCAAGGGGTTGCCGAGGCTTCGGAAATGCAGGAGATACGTCTGGGTACGACCAAGTGACCACGAAGGGCATTCTTCCCTGGACGACTGTCTTTTTTTTTTTTCTGTAAAGAACATCGAGTGATCGTCTCTTCGGCATATGTTTGTCTCGCATGCACGTGTGCGAAAGAGAAGACAGATGAAAATGTTAGGAATGTAGTAACTGCTGTGCCGTGGGAAATGGCAGTCGTGTATGTACTGTTTGTGAGCTTGGTTGCAACATCTCCTTTCCTAAGTGTCTGGCTGCGCGAGAGTTTTTGCCTTCCTTTCCTCGACCGTTTAATCAGTGTTTTTCCCCAATCTGTCATTAGTTGGCGGAAACCTTAATTTCCTTCCCTAACCACTGATTGGTGAGGAGGGTCGCTTGTTACCTTATTGGTTGCTGTCCCCGCTAAGGGCGGAGACAGGGGTTAAAAGTAAGCGCTCCGGGTTGAACCAGGGCTGAATTTGTCTGATCAACGGTTTAGTCATGTTGTAAATAGTTTTCTCCTTGCTCGGTTCTTCTTGTTTTATTTAAGCTGTAAATAAATAGTTAACGTTCTCTCTTCCTCGAGTGACGTGCATGTTTGCGAGTTAGAACCACCGGGTCATCAAGAAACCCCGATTTCACCATCAACAAGGTGTTTCCTCTCATCGCCACCTGAAGGGGATTGCAAGTGGCGAAGTCGCGACAAGATTGCAACTGGCGCAGTCTGGGAAACCCAACTGAGAATGACCTGCATGTATGAGAATTGATCCATTACGCTATCACATCATACACTTAAGGCGGAACTTAAGTGTCTCTTCGCATTCTTTTTTTTTTTAAGAAGCAAAGTCTGCGGCGTCTGCACTGATTGGACAAGAGGAGAATGGCTGGACTTTATTAAGGCGTGAGCCTTCCGCTGCTCATGAGTGGCGTGGACAACAGTTGCAGACGGAAGTTGTCCGCGCGAACTGTCAATCATAAGTTGTATGGAAAAATGCATAAGTTCATTAAGCAACATATTCGTAATGAAATAAAAAGCAGAACTAAGAATAATGCTAAAAATATAAAAGGAAGCAAATAATAAGAGCAGAAAAAGGAACACAAATTTGAAGCAAAAAAAGAAAAGTAGGGGGACAAACAGGACAGGGAAAGGCTCTCGCATTTCCGCTCATGAGCAGACTCAAGTGCAATCCTGTAATTTTTTGCCTGCTGTCTTTGTGCCCAATATGTTCATAAGGCTTGCTGTATTTATTTATTTAGTTATTTATTTGCAGAATAGTGCAGGCCCTTAAGCAGGCCTTGACAGGAGGGGCACGAGTAACAAGAGTTGTGTACAGAATACAATAATGAACGGGTCAAGGGTAACAGTAATCAGCTCACATTTCAAAGCAGTAAAATGGAATACATCAGTCATAACAGAAATCAAGAAAAGGAAAAATTTTTAATTGCGAAAAATCCGGAAATACCGTTCAAAGTGGCAAGTGCATCAAGCAGCTCGTCAAAATTCATTTAGGTCAATGAAGTCCATGCTATTATTTGTCAGGTGAGGTGGCAGTCGGTTCCCTATTCTTCTATTGTATGTGAAAAATGAAAGAAAGAATATTTAAAAGCATTAATTCTCGAACTATAAGGAGTGTTACGTTGTTCGCGCTGATGACTCGTCAGACGGGTATCAAGTGGTTTCAGGCAGGGAAGGGGGCTCCTATTAACAGCTTGTTTTGTTTTAGCAAAAACAGGAATGTTAGTCTTTGGACCTTACGCCGCGGTGGTGGAACATAGTGCTTCTTCATAACAATTGTCAGTTGGCGAATCTTCAGGCCCCTACCGCCATCATGCACTTGCTTCGCGAGTTTCACCAACAGCGCACTGAAAAACGGCATGAAAGATAGCAGAAGGATCGAGGATGTCTGTCGCTCCCGGCCTACGTCACCAGCGAACGTGTTTTCTGGTTCGGCGGGCAAAAAACGCGACTTCTGGCAGCGTGGTCCAGCAGAATGCGACGCGAACCTAGCCGTCTCTTCTCTAATCGGGTGACGAAAGACGGTGGGGAAACGGAGATTAGCCTATCGGGCCACGCCCCTTTAACGACACGTTGCTTGCACCAGGGTGGGGGCCGCGTTTACATAAATGCGACAGCAGCGCATCGCATTCATGTTCTAGGAAAGCGCGTCGCATCAATGCGCCACATGGTGGTAGAACGAGAATGGCAAGTCGACCTTAGCCGTGAATGGAAGCAGATTGGGAGGTGTCCCTTCTTCTCTCTTTCGTAGCTATGCAATAACCCCCTCCCACCCCACCAGCCGGATAACAAAGCAGACTTCGCTCAAGATGGCGGCGACTGGACCCCTCTGCCGCGTGCAATGGGCGAAAGGTCCCTATCCCGCCAGACTTGATGCGGTAGTGTAAAGAGTAGACTCCTCGAGAACGCTAGGAAATGCGATGTGCTACTGTCGCATTCATGTAAACGAGTATTTTAAGAGACATCTGCTGACATATGGTGCCCAAAAATAGGAGAGGTGTCTGCGAAACCCCTGCATTTTTTTTAATGCGAGAGCATTACTAATACCGGCGACGTGTGTGTGTGTACTCGCAGATGGTGCAGAAAATAAAAAAAAAATGGCAAGAAAAATATGGTAATGTCATCAAGCGGCCGTATGACGCGCACAGCAAGGCAAACACCGCCACTTCACACAATCCTATGTATGTCGTTCCTCACTGGCCACTGGCCGGCCTCCATGTGGCGCCAGTTTTCCGACAACATTCGTACGAAAATTGTTTGTCGTACAACGTTCCGGGCAGTTCCGGGTGGTGTTATACATGCGTGTGCGTGGGTGTCGATGCACCAGGGGGTAGTAATGATTTCGCATTCCCACACATGAGCAGTTTCTGGCAATTTTTTTTTATTTATTTCACCGCGTTCACTTTTCGTTTGCTGTTCGTGTCTGCGGTGGAGGGAAAGGCGCTCCCGCACGCTACTGGTCTACCTTCGCATCAGAGTCTTGTTTCCTGCTGGAGCTGCGAAAGAAAAAAGAGGTGCGTCACTCCCCCCCCCCCCCCCCCCCCCTCCCTTGTTCACGTGCAAGCAGTTTTCGTATCGGGACGAAGGCGCACCGACAAGCGGTCGCGCACTTTCGGACTTGCCGAGGAAAGTCGCCGCATTGTTGCAGGGAGCGGAGGGCGCAAGGGACAGAGGAGGCTTCGGGGAGGGAGACAACTATCCACAGGCATTTTTCGCCGAACGCTCGAGCTGGCTTTGATGAACTCGCCCATCAGCACAAAGCCGGCGCCGGCGCTTTCCGAAGGCTGAAACATGAACATTAGATACGCCCGGTCGCGGGGCGAATCGGGAGAAAAGACTGTCTGGTGAGAGAGACGGGCCCGTCCAAGTGTTTCCCCAAAATCCGCACCGGCCAGAAACCGAACGGACTCATTGAAAGAGGGCTGTCACATCTTCGCAGATGTCGTTAGCGAAGAGCAGATTTCAGTCACTCCAGGGGACGTAGATTGGCATCATGCAGGTGACCGCCCGTCGGCTATCGGGGGAAGAAGTACCGCAGTCGGCAGGCCGGTGGTGCGTTGCGAATGTTACGAAACCGACTTACCCAACTTCGGTTGATTGCACAAGCCAACCGGCATGCTTGTTAACTGGCGATTGCGCGTTATATTTAGTAGTAGTAGTAGTAGTGGTTTATTTAAAATAACATAAAAGGAAGGTAAAAGATTTTTGCTAGCCCCGGCATCTGCCATCACGTGCGGCGGCCCCTGAGCTGGGGCAGCGGAAAGAAAGGATAGCAGGCAGGTGGGAGAAATGAAATAAAAGAGGTGAGGGGACAGAAGAAAGACATGGGGGGAGGTAAATAGTACACTACATAAAATAAATATACACTGCATAAAAACATTAAAAGTGAACACTAAGTTATATTTACGGCGCTTCCTTTTTCGGGCAAGACCCCATTTTTGCACCCCGAAAACATCTTAAAAACGGGTGAAACTGGGGTGCCTCGATGCCAGCTCCGCGGCGGAGCGTTGCATCGAGTCACCCCAGGTTAAACCCGATCTCTGCTCCGCATTTCGGCGCATTTTCATGCTCGCCAGTAAAAGATAGCCCTTCATTGCAGACAGGCCTGGTGGTTGCCAGGCAACAATGCTGCCTCGAAGAGGAGAGCTGTCGAAAGGGTACAACGTTTTTTTTTTTCGTAAGGGTGAGGCGATCCCCCCCTCCCTAAATTTGCCACTGTCCCCGCTAGCCAGAAGGGTCATTCGTTGTTGATGCGGAATGCATGCCCGTATTTGGACATACTATCGATAAGCACTTATAATAAACTGCACATCTCCAACCAAAAACTTTAATTTTAACCAAACGTTTCGAAGCCGGCTCGGCTCCTTCATCATGGATGACTGAGGGCAGTAGCTAGCATCTTTAAGTATGGAGGGAAGAAGGGGTCAAAGGAAGAAAAGCTGTGATGCGAAAGGTGTGGGGTAGGGGGGGGGGGGGGCTGGGGGGAGTGGGGGGGGGGTAAAGCATTTAGTCACGTCGCACTGTGGGCAGGTGGTGAATGGCGACTTTTTTTCGTTGAGTAGAAGAGCGAAGTCCCCGGGCATATACCGGGGGCAGGTTTCCTTTTGTGCGGTTGATGTTGTTCGGAGTGGTTTGAATGTGCCAGGATTCCAGAAGGAGCCTTTTGTGGTAATTTGTTTCGGTTCCGAGGATGCTGGTTTCTTCGAAGTTGACTCGATGGTCGGAGTCCTCGGAATGTTCGGCTACTGGATTGCGCTCTTTTGCGAAGTTGCGGACGTCGTTTTTATGTTGCCGAATTCTTTCTTTGAGATTTTTGGTTTCGCCGATGTAGCCTGCGTCGCAGTCGGCGCATGGAATTTTGCAGACAATGCCTTGGGCTCTTTCTCTCGGCGGCTGGTCTTTGGGAACAGGCAGGCCAAGCGAAACAGTGTTTTGGGCTTGTGCGCAATCTAGGGAGACCTTTTTTTCAGGATTCGGGAGATGGTTTCGCTGGCACCTCCCACATAAGGTAGTGCGACGTATTTTGGTGGCGCTGCTATTTGTGCGTTGATTTCTTGGCGCATGTTGTGTTTTTGACGTCGAATGGTTTTCTGAATAAAGTCTTTTGGGTAGCCGTTCAAGATGAGTTCTTCGAATACCATGCGTTGATCTTTTTTTCTGTCAAGTTCTGTGCTGCAGTGTGTCTCAACTATTCTGAACAGCGTCTTCACCACTGATGATTTATGGACTGCCGGGTGGTTCGAAGAGAAGTGGAGATACCGGCCTGAGTGGGTTGGTTTGCGGTATACGGATAATTGAAGGGTACTGTTGTTTCGGGACACGAGGACGTCCAAAAACGGCAGGGAGATTTCTTGTTACACTTGTAGCGTGAACTGAATATCAGGTTCTACGGGGTTTAAATGAGAAAGGAAATTTTGAATCTCAGATCTTTTGATGACGGCGAAGCAGTCGTCGACATACCTGAGGAAAATCTTTGGTTTCGGGTGGAATGAGTTGAGGGCTCGTTGTTCATGTGTTCCATGGTTAAATTGGCCATGACGACTGAGATGGATGCTCCCATTGGTGTTCCTTTCACTTGTCGATAAAATTCCCCGTTTGACGAGAAGTATGTGTTTGGTAGGCACAGCTGGATACAGGAGGCGGCACACATCATTTACACTCAGCGGGGTTCGTGCGCTGAGTGTGTCGCCGCGTTGTAGGGCGTCTCGGGCAGCGGTCACCGCAAGCTTCACGGGGATGTTTGTGAAAAGGGACACCACGTCGAAGGAGACAAGGCATTCGTCGGCCTCAAGGGTGGCTTCGGACACCAGTTCGATGAAGTGACTGGAATGACGGATATGGGTCGCTGTTTTTCCTGCGATTGGGGATATGAGCCGATGAAGGTATTCCGACAACGAAGGAGGGGGGGAACACCGAAAGTCAACAATCGGGCGCAAAGGGATGCCAGGCTTGTGGACTTTGGGCAGGCCGTAGAATGGTGGAGCCGTTTCGTTGGTGCTCGATAAGTGGAGGTAACAGGTTTCGGAAGTTGGGGTGCTTTTGGAAGACTTGTTTCATCTCCAACCAAAAATTGTTTTTTTTTTTGGTTGGAGATGTGCAGTTTATTGTAAGTCTTGAAACCCAACCAGACAGGCAAATTTGTCGAAATGTTTAGCTTTCTTTCGATAAGCAGGCACAGCTCTTTTCATAAAGAAGTGCATAAAGAAAATGTGCGGTCATTCAGACGCGCTTTATAGTTGCAAAGCACCAACTGCCGACATGCGTGAATTTTTGCAAGATCGGATGACCTTGGCAGACAGATAAACAGAGGAGGCGTGTTCGCACAAGCTCTTATCGATCCTGCTAACTCTTTGAGCTTGGACAGTTTTACGTGCACACATGCATGCCTTTGCTGGCGATTTAGAAACACAAGTGGAAGAGCCGCTTCCATTTATACGCGCCGCAGTGCACACTGGGAGGATTCCTGGCAAATATCGCGAAACACGTGCTCGTTTAAAGGAACTTAGAAAGCGCTGTTACATAAAAGAGTGCCTCGCTTGCAACATGCCCTCAGCAGTTGATTTAGGCCCTCTAGTGAAATAATTGAAAAAAGTAGCATTCCTATTTTCGATCCGTAAACACAAATTAGAACGCTCAATAACGAGAGGATGTTTGCGCTCAGCACTGGTTTTATGCCCCGACAAACGCTGTCCAAAACATGCATCGGAGCCAAGCAGCGCTGAGAGGGCTTGCACGATGTATGCTCATGCTTTCCACATCGCTTTCCGCCCCTTCCCTACAGGATCCCTTACAGAAAACAGAAGCGCTCCACGCACATATGCCAAACAAACGGCGGCGCGGTAGCTCCGCTGTTTTTTCACTCACTCGTTTGTTCTCAGTCGGCTAGAGCGCGGAGCACACGAGCCGGCAGGACTTTCGTCTTTTCCGAGGCCTCCGCCAGGCCCCTCGAATCCTCGTCGATTCCCTGACAGGCTCTCGCAAGCGCCTTCTGAAAGGGCCCGCCAACTAACACTCCGTCTCTGATGAGTGGCCAAAGCTGGCGACAGCTCGGCGTCGCGATCGCATTTTGTTGGCGGCCCCTATTTCCCTTCAGCAGTACTAGGGTGTTGGTGGGGGAGGGGGGGGAGGGGAGAAGAAAGAGATGGAAAGAAGACACTTGTTGCCGGCAGGTGGCCGCAGCGCATTAAGCCGAGCGCTTCCATTCGTCTGTAGGATGGGGGCTGGGCTGGGGAGAAATGGGACTCCGCGCTCTGCGGCTCAGTCGGGTTTCGCCGTGTACTGCTTGTCTGTGGCACTGTGGTTAATCACCCTTGTCGCTTTGGCGAGGTGATGGTGATGTGGTCACAGCTGTTAGCCGTGTTTGAGGTGCCTCCAAGACGCGCTAGTCGACGTTTGAGCCGTACGCTGTGTTGCCGGCTGCCAACGTCGGCGCAGAACCCAATCGACGTCCGCCATGCTCGACTGGTTGCTACAAGTTGCGTCGCCGTCGCAGCAGCTCTTTGAAGAACCTTCGGCGGAGCCGAACGTAGAGCTGCATTGCATCCAGCACCATATTTTGGAGCTGTCGGAGCCATGCCGGCTGTCGGGTGAGCGTGCTATTATGTATTTCACTTGGGTTGTCACTGTCGAGCTCGCAGCGCAGGGAAGGCAGCACGGCCGCTGCTGCCTGCGCATTGAATGGCATATATGCATCGCTTCTGCTATAGTTTAGCGAAATGTCATGATGCACGACGCGTGTTACGTGTCCATTTTGATAGTACTATGGCATCGTGATTGCAGTATATTTCTTCGGGGAAGATGGCCGACCGCGCCATGCACGGAGTGACATGTCACATGACAGCCTCTTGTTTTCCTCTTGCTCACGCATTCTCTTTGCGTTTCAGTGAACGTTTGTGAAGATGTGTCGTTTGGTTTTAAAGGTGGTTGCAGTTTCAGGCGGTTCACGTTTCGCTCCTCCTTGGCCTTCGACGTTTTATTTTCCCCGGACGGGGCGATTCGCGGTATCGTGGCGCCATCTGCGGGCCAAGCGGCCAACTGGCATATCCACTGACTGGCTCTCGCCTGGCGACTCGGTTCCCTTGGCGACCTAATTTTAAAATCGCTAGTTCGCCGATCCTTGCATTTTCATTTCTTTGCTTCAGCAAGGCTGATGCGTTTGGTACCGCGGCTTAGTTAAATAGTACAGGATATGTGCGTTGGGCAGCACGGTGCATCCGTCCGCCGCGGATCTACGGATCAGCTGTGCTGAGCGAATGTAAAATGACTAGCAAGCATTCCTTGAATAAAGAGCCACTCACACTACCCACACAAGGTTCTGGCTCTAGATTGTCGTTGTGTTGCACTCGGGATGGTAGGGCATAAATCCAAAGTGACGAGCTGCGCCCAAATGGATGGTATATGGCTCCTTGCTCACCGTGATTGATTCCATGCGTCCGCTTGAAGATCGTAGATGCGAGTTTGCCTATGAGTTTGCCCTTTGCCAATCAGTTCACTAAATTTGTTCAGTAAACCACAGATACGCGCTTGGGAGTGCTAGGAAGCTCACATTTAGAGGCCTATTAGCGCTGGAACTCGGGTACGTGGACGGCGACGTGCCTACACAGGGGCGCGGCCATACTGGATGTGGTTTCGCTTGTTATTTTAATTGTTGATATGAGTTTGAGATGCTGTTTTTGTAGGTTGAGGCATATATTACAAGCTAAATTATTTTCTTAGAGGAAATAATACACCATTTTCGTGTTTCCCTAGTGCAATTTTTCTGGACGACTTCGCGACCGCTGTAGCAGCGTTGTGCTCGGGTCCTGAGGGTTCTTAATCGAATTTTGAATTTGTTAGGCTTTAATTAGCTGCTTTTAAGTAGCGTAAACGTGCCCGAGCGACCGCAGTGCGCCGCCGGAGCGATCGCCTCGGAGGAGTGGCGGAAATCGTGGCGCTCGCCGCCGTGAGCTCACCTGGGTCTTAGGTCGGGTCTGGTGGTGGACCAGGATGACTTGGACCCCTGATTAACGCTTTATCGCTTCTCGGCCTTTTGGCTAAGATCAAAGTGTAGTGCTGGGGGCACGCCTTGCTACATCTTGCGATTTCGTCTTTCGTGCTGCGACCTGTTTTACTGTTTTTGTGTGTGTTTTTTGTGATTCTGTTTTCAGACGCTGCCGGTGGCTTAGGCCTAACTTGGTTGCTGGTGACCCGCTGCACGTTGGTTCTCTTCGAGCTTTGGCCCTCACCTGGAGACTCGGTTCCTGCTGTCTGGCCGGATCATCTTGCATGCCCAATTGTTGCATGAGCAAGTGTGCACGATAAATCTCTCTATTTTTTACCTCTAAGGTTTTCTCTTTTTGCTCGTCGTAGCGACGAGAAGTGTGCACGTAATTTAACAGTCTCTCTTCCACTAGTTCTGTTCTCTTCCTCTCGTGGCGTGCCCCCAGGCTACCTTTTTTTTCTCTCTCGTGGCTTGCTCGCCTGCGGGGCTCTCACTTTTCTGCAAATTTGTGTCGCCATTTGCCCGTCTTTCTCGCTCGCTGCAGGCACGTTCTGACAAGCTTGGCCTAACACTCAGCTTGATTGCTAACCCTTTCTATCTCTAACCACCACCCTTGTTTCTCTCCTTACTCTGCCACCGGGGACTGCCTGATACTAGGGGGGAAGGAAGCCACGTGTTCGGGACCGGCGTCGCCGCTCTGAGGGACATCCCTCTTTGTAGCTAAACGCCCGAACGGCTTCTATCATTCTTGCTTCCACAGGATGGCATCGCCAGCATCAAGCACCACCTCCAGCCCAAGTCGACCCGGATCGCAGCCGCGTCTCGAGGGAAGCACGCTCACGGTGTGTTTTCCGCTGGCGCGCACGTTCCGATGCACCGAGAAGGGATGCGCTACCGCGTATGCCCCGGTCACGTGGACGTCCAGGCGGCAGTCCCTCCTTCGACACCTGGAAAGCGACCATGGCGTGCGCGTCGACCGGGTCATATACTTCTGCACCTTGTGCGAGAAGGATATTGGCCTTCGTCCGACTCTGCACGGATGCCTCGCTGGAGGGAGGTTCGAGGAGACCGCTCCTGTGGACCATCGCCACAAGTGCTCTGAGTGTGCAATGTCTTTTACCACAAAAAAGGGATTGAACAATCACCACATGTGGCACCGCAAGAAAGCGGCTTCCGAGGCTCTGCCGCCCCGTCCCGGACCGTCAACAGCAACTCGCCCGAGGACACGCCGCTCGCCGCCGCCATCTGAAGACTCCCTCCCGGAAACGGAGCCCACAGACTCGCCTCCACCAAGAACACCATCACCGTTACTAACGCACTCTCTTTCTCTAGGTATCTTCGAAGCAGCCGACGAGCCACCGAGCCCCGCACCAGCAACGGACATCGCCCCGTCACCGATAGAGCCCGACGTCATCATCTCAACGCAAAGCGAAGCACCCGCCCGGGAAGAGTCGCCGATCCCAACTCCCGCAGACGAAGAGGAGAGCCCGACGCAGCAACTAGAAGAGGAAGACGGCGGCCACGAAGACGAGGAAGCCACCGACCCTGCGGCAAGACGAACTGACGACGACAACGACGGCGCCGGGGACGAAGCAACCACCGACCCCCTGGCAAACCTGACCGAGGACAACGGAGTTCTCGCCGAGCACGCCAGGCGCCTCCGGCATTCGCTGCGGGAGCCTGTTTCTGATGAGGGTTGGAATGACTTCCTTTCCATTTTGCAGGAGGCCATCGCGGAGGTTGCGAGGGAGGTAAAGCTGCCGACGGCTCCGGCCGGAGGTAAGCCGCGCCAACCGGTCAACCCCGAAAACGCTCAACAGATTCAGAGACTTTACCGCAGGAATCGCCGCCGAGCGGTACGCCTGATCGTGGAAGGCGAATCTTCGCTCTGCCCGGTCCCGCTGCAAGACATCCAAGACCATTTCACGGCCACATGGGGACCCAAGGAGGTAGACACGACCATCCTCCTAGACAAGACCAGCTGCATCGAACCGGCGAAATTCCCCCTCGACGCATTTACGGAAGAAGAAGTCCTCAGGAAGCTCCGCAAGTGTGAGAACAGCGCCCCCGGGAACGACCGCATCACCTACCAACACTGGAAAGCCACGGACCCGGAAACCAAGTTCTTGACCGCCGTATTCAACACCTGCGTCAAGTTCCAGCGAGTGCCCCAAGAATGGAAGGAGTCCCGGACGGTACTGATCCACAAGAAGGGAGAGGAGCAAGACATCGGCAACTGGCGCCCCATCGCCCTCGGCTCGACGATCGCGAAGCTGTACGCCGGCTGCCTAGCGTCCAGGCTGCAGCGTTGGTTCGAAGAGCACGAGACCCTCTCGCGCTGCCAAAAGGGGTTCCTGCCGCACGACGGGGTGTTCGAGCACAACTTCGTGCTGCAGGAGCGCCTTGACGCGGCGCGGGCCGGCCGTGGGGAGCTCTGCGTGGCGTTCCTGGACTTCGCCAACGCCTTCGGCTCCGTCGCCCACAACGCCATCGTCGATGCCCTGCGAGGAGCCGGCGCCGGAGACGACTTCTGCGCCATCGTAGCCGACCTGTACCGCGACAACACCACCCGCATCGTGGCAAAGGACGGAGCAACGCAGTCCATCGACATCTCTGCCGGAATTCGCCAAGGCTGCCCCCTCAGCGGACTACTCTTCAACCTGGTCATCGATCCAGTGCTACGAGAAGTTCAAGGAGACGAGCGACAACACAACATCCTGGCCTACGCCGACGACCTGACCCCGCTGGCCAACAGCCCGGAAGAACTTCAAGCCCGGATTGACAAAATAACAGCCCTCTCTTCCAGGTTGGGACTTCAACTCAACCCCGGAAAATGCAAGACCCTGCACCTCAGCGGCCGGACGCCCGTCGGAACCAGGCCGACAGTCTTCGAAATCAACGGGACGGCCATACCAACGATTAACGACTTCGAGTCCCAATCTTTTCTAGGACGCCCCGTCGGATTCAGCGTGTTCCCGGACACCGCGACCGTCGACGACGCCATCGGCGTAGGCCGCCGCCTGCTGACCTCGATGCTCGCCCCGTGGCAGAGGTTGGACGCTGTCAAAACATTCGTATATCCAGCGCTCAACTTCTCCATGCGGTGCGGGTTGTTGGGGAAGGCAGAGTGGGAGCGCCTCGACGAAGCCCTGCGACCACTAATCAAAAGAACTCTTTACCTTCCAGCAAACGCCAGCAATGACTACATCTACGGCAGCGCAGCAGCGGGCACGGCGGGAATTCCCCTGGCAGCGGAGCTGAGCGACATCTGCCGCATCGACAGCGCTTTTAAACTCCTTTCCTCTCCAGACGCAGAGGTTCGAGACCTGGCGAAGCGAGCCGTCACCGAGATCACCACCAAGAGACTGGGACGAGAAGTGACCGAGGCGGACGTCGCAGCCTACCTCAGCGGGGAGACGGAGGGAGACTTCAGGGCGCGGGCCTCGCAGCTCAAGTCCGTATGGACGGAGGCGCGAAAGGCGTCCCGGCGTCTCGAGGTCACGTGGGAAATGCGGGAAGATGGGCCCCACATCACCTGCGCCGACGTGACTCTGGCGCCGAAGCACCGAACGAAGGTCGTGAAGAAGCTGCGCTCGATCGCCACGGCCGCACGAAATCACTCTCTCCAACAGAAACCCAACCAGGGGAAAGTGATGGAGTGCGTCGCCGCCGATCCCAGCAGCTCTCACTTCATGCGTTCAGGTCTTTTCACCCGTTTCTGTGACTGGCGTTTCCTTCACAGGGCAAGGTTGAACCTCCTGCCACTCAACGGGGCCAGGCCGTGGGCACGTGCAAGCGACCAGCGGTGCAGAGCGTGCGGGCACAACCAGGAAACCCTACCCCACGTGCTCTGCCACTGCATGCGTCAGAGTGCTGCCTACACGGACCGGCACAACAAAATCGTGAACCGGCTGAAAACGGCCGCTGGGAAGCGATTCACAGTCACCCACGAGAACCGTCCCGTGGGAACGACTAACCTCAGGCCAGACCTCGTTCTGGCGCGAGGGGAGTCGGCGATCGTCATCGACGTCACTTGCCCCTTTGACAATCGCAGAACCGCCTTCGATGCGGCACGGGAGAGTAAGGTCGCCAAGTACGAACCCGTGCGCCAATACCTGCTGCGAAAGTTCCAGCGGGTCAGCGTCGAGGCAATCGTTGTTGGAGCGCTCGGCTCTTGGGACCCCAACAACGATAAAGTAATGAAGAGGCTCTGTAGCAGACGCTACTTGCGCCTCTTCAAGAAGCTGGCGGTGAGCGACACCATCGCTGCTTCACGCGAAGTCTACTCCAGACACGTGGCTGCAAAGTGAGGGGCTCGCACTTCGGTGGACCTCAGCAGCTGCGAGTTGGAAGACTTCAAACACGCACAACTGCACACTCACACCACACGGATAAAACTTACAGACGAGACTTCCGATAAAAAGGAACGAACAATAATCAGATATGCCGATGAGAAAAAGGAAATGTCCCGAAACATTTCTGAAAAAGCCTCTGTTCTTATCAGCTTAATATCTGATACGGGTCCTATTTGGGCCCAAGATATTAAACTTATTTTTGGAATGCGGCGGAGTGCTTGAAGCTTGCTTCACCTCCGCCACGGGTTGGCCCGGTATTGCACTGCCTCCGGGATCGGCCCACTCACCCCTACGGGGGTGAGACCTTTTCAAAATCCAAAATCAGACCTGAAACATTACAATTATCTACCTGCAGATGCGTGAATCATGTGCCTCCGCGAAACCTAAACCAGTGCTCGATGCGGCGCGAAACCGAAACCAGTGTTCTCGACAGGGTAGCTCTGCAGCAGCTGACTGGGTTCACATCAATGGCGAGTTTTCTTTTTTTGCTTGTCTGCTGCTCTTCGCGATTAATTTCAAACACAGCAAATCTAGGGATGTGCAGGCGAAAATTTGGTGAGACCCCGGCCCGGTATTGCACTGCCTCCGGGATCGGCCCACTCGCCCCCACGGGACGCCGCTGTGGGTGGGCATTCCATTTGCCTACTTGCCGCTGCGAGTCAGTCGGTCATTCTTTCTTGAAGCCCTCTTTCGCTGGCAATTTGTTTGTGCTCCTAGTTGCATTCTGATCTGCTGGGTTTCGTTACTCATCATGGAAAAGTAGCACAAACCATGTGAGGGAGATCCAAAGAGCAATGATGTTCCTATGTTGGGGCACTTACAAATGCCAGTTTTTTTTTCTCTCTGCAGGTGAAGCCAACACCTGGTTGGGGCTCATTGACTGGCTGCTCCCAGTCAGCTAGGTCTTCTGCAGCGACTACAGTTGAGGAGGAAATGCAGGGCCGGCTAGATGGATGGATGGTGAGAGCATTACCTTTGTGTGGTGGTGGTGGTGGACGTGCCACCAAGCTCAGTATCGTTTCCCCTTACAAAATTGTCCTGTGTATTTTGTGCTGTCTTGGAATTAATCTGACTCCTAGCATTCTGTTATGCCGTACTCCTGCTTTTCAGTCTCCCGTCCATCTGCCTTGGCAGCCCCACCCTGCGAATGGCTACTTAAACAGGCGAAAAAAAAAAAATCCCTGGAGGCACAAATGAAGCAGCTCAGAGAATCGCCACGGTGTCATGCAGGATCTAGACACGGCAACCAACAACTGGTGCGCAATACCACACTACACAGCACTATAACCACACCAGCAAGATCGTGAATCGGCTTGGCTCGACTTCACTTGCGATGTGAAAAGGGGAGTGCGGCGCTGTGCAGTGCGATGCTGTGGAGTGACGCGCAGTGGAGTGACACGCAGTGGAGTGAGACGCCGCGGAGTGCGACGACGCTGCGTTGTGCGACGACGCTGTGTTGTGCGACGCTGTGGAGTGTGACCCTGTGGTGTGCAACGCTGTGCAGTGCGACGCTGTGGAGTGACGCGCAGTGGAGTGACACGCCGCGGAGTGCGACGAAGCTGCGTTGTGCGACCCTGTGTTGTGCGACGCTGTGGTGTGCGACGCTGTGGTGTGCGACGCTGTGGAGTGCGACGCTGTGGAGTGTGAACATGTGGTGTGCAACGCTGTGCAGTGCGACACTGTGGAGTGACGCGCAGTGTAGTGACACGCAGTGGAGTGTGACGCCGCGGAGTGCGACGACGCTGTGTTGTGCGACCCTGTGATGTGCGATGCTGTGGAGTGTGACCCTGTGGTGTGCAACGCTGTGCAGTGCGACGCTGTGGAGTGACACGCTGTGGAGTGACGCGCAGTGGAGTGACGCGCAGTGGAGTGACACGCAGTGGAGTGAGACGCCGCTGTGTTGTGCGACCCTGTGTTGTGCGACCCTGTAGTGTGCGACGCTGTGGAGTGCGACGCTGTGGAGTGCAACAAGCAATGCTGTGACGTGAAATGAAAAGTGCTTGGCAACTAAAATTGATCATTTTTTAAAACTATTTAGTTTCTATCCTGTGGCACCTTGAGTACCTTCCCTGAGTTATGGGAGGTCAGGAATTTTATCTTGCTTACTTGCTTCCTGAATTTGTTGGTGGTTGACTCTATTGTGTGCTTTCATTAGTGGCTCTCTTCAGCTTCTTGAAATTAACTCTTCGCTACTGTGGGAAAGTGTATGATTTGGAGTGTACTGAAAGCAATGTTTTTTTTTACAAGTAACAAACCCAGCGCACATTGCATTGCATGAAATTGTAGCTTATTAGTTACACTTCTGAATGAAACAAACAGCATAGTCATGTGTGGGAAAGTACTTGAACATTTATTTGTCAAATATGCCTAAACATGAACAAAGTGTACAGAAAAAACAAAAATGACCGGCTGCACTAAGTCAGAACTTCATTAGAGGAAAACTGGAATATACAAACTTGCACATGTTTATAGCTGTCATTTGTCTCATTTTCAGCTCTGAGGCAAAATTATTGCTCTTCCTATGACCAGTCAGGTCGGGGATGATGGCTGTGGTGCCACTGTGAAAAGCAATCACGTAATGATGTGAAGCAGAGGTAGATTTGACAGGTGCTGCATAGTGTTTTATCTTTGTTCTTGTTTTGTTCTCTGATAGAGCTTGCAGATTTTTTTTTCTTTTTTCTTCTTCTATTGGTGACGAATGGACTGTATGGGAAAATTGTGCGTGCGGACGTTTTCTACCTCATCATACTCTAAGATATGTTGAATGAGCTGCTCCCTGAAAGCCAGCTGATCGAATTTGTCATTTTGGGCAAGCTCTGGAACATCAGGATGGTCTCTTCGGTGTGCTTGGTAGAGAACAAAAACTGTTTACGCAAGCGATGTCAACGCAGTAGAAAAAAAGCGCTTTCCACCAAAGCATGCAAAAGCGAAAAACAGACTTCGGGAAATGATATACGAGGCCAGAATATATGTGTTATGTATTGTAGTAATGCTGCTCGGCACACTATACCGCTCTGCTGCCACTACGAGCGCCGCTTCACGTATAATGCCTACTGTCTGGCTCGAGCACCATATTTCGTTTAGCACCTCATCCCCGCGCATTCCCGTGGCTCCGGGCTACATGAGGACACTGAATTCTCTCAACTCCCTCTCGTCTTTCTCACGTGACTGCATGTCTACCCTGCTTTTATGCTTCTCCTCTAATAGACAGTTTTACCCCTGACTCCAACTGGAGAACACTTCAGTGTGATTCCTTTTTTTCCAACAGAGATGTAGTCTCTGCAGGTTGACACTTCCCATGTATACTTTAGCTGATTAACCTCTTCCCATGAGCAGTCATGCCGAGACCTGTTTCCTTGCCCGTCCAAAATCTTCATCCATGCATACTTATTAGTGTTCTCGCACAGGGTCTTCATCATCTCGGCAGTGAAGAACATCAACAAGATGTTGAGAGGCCGAGCGAATCTCCAAGCGCCGCTCCACAGGGATGGGCCGATTGAGACACATCGCTGTCGTCTTGGTTTTAACCTTGAGCATTTGGCAGACTGCCTTGGCTATATCTTGCGAAGACCCTGAAGCACAAAATAAACTACTGTTGTCAATTACAAACCGCATGCACCACAGAAAATGCAGAGCAAACAAAAACAAAACTTACGTACGAGTACGCGGCGACGTTCCAGGCCCCTGAGACGAAGTCTCGCTGTCGGAACTAAAGTGAGGAGTTCATACGTCATTGGCTGATTTATCACCGCTGCTGTTGTCGCAAAACACTCCCCTGGAAGTGGCCAAAATCTGTCGGATTTCACTTTCAAGGAGCGCCCGGCGATGCGGACGCCATATTCGCTGACTCACACTGCTGTGTGAGCCAGCGAAACCAACACTGCAGTAAAAAAACTAGTTGTATAGCTAGAAAATATATGCCACAGCACGTCCACAAAACTCCGGATTGAGCTTCTTGCGCGGCAGTTCCAACATTGCACGGACAAGTCCAATGGCTTATGGTGCGGTGGCGAAGATTTAACAGCACAGAGAGCCAAGACTAGGAGAGCAGGAGGAGGACATACTAAGGGTTCTTCTGTGTTGTGGGTACTTTTCCTTTCCCTTCCTTAATTGTTGCGTGTCCTGACCTTGAGCTCAGTGTGTCTGTCCTTAGCTACCTGTTGAGATTAGAAAATGAAAAGGAAAAAAAAAAAGTGCCACTGCTGTATGTGCATGGTGTGTCCTATCACCTAAAAAAGACAGGTTGCAGAGCAGGTGTGGAGATTTCAACTCTATAGAAATTAAAAAAATCAGTGTTGATGTTTTAGATATAACCCTTCGTGAAGCTGCCAGCTGCGCATAATACATTTCCAAAACCATATATAGAATGCATGGAAGCTGTTGTGTGCTCTATTCCTCTGACATGCGTGAAAGAGCGTCATTGTAAAATTCAGCTCTAGAAGTCCGGGAAGCCACAGCAGTTGTTGCCTCTCTAAGAATTGCACAGCACAATTTGTGCGCTGCAAAATGCTTTAGCAGTTCAGAAGCGGCAAGAAGTGAGCAAGTGGTGCGGAATTCATGAGGGTGACGGGAAAGCTAGACTGCGTGACCAGTGCGTACGCACTCCTTCCATATTGCTAACAAAGACTATATCTTTTAAAAGTATCTTAATGTTCACGGTTTGCTAAATTTGTTTCGCATGTACGATTTTCTGTAATGTGCAGTGCTCGTTATGTACGATTCTCCTGCCACGGTGCTTCCTTCCTGCGCTAGGATGACTTCAAAATGTAGAACCTACAAGTCTGTCACAGATCTCCCCGGAGAACACTCGGACCGAAAGAATGGACTAGGTGACAGGTGTACCGACACAGACACACATTTAATACACCCTACGTGACACACACGCTAGTACACGAAACTAACTAACAAACTAACACAAAACACAGACTATAAATACACCCGACCCGGGAACACTGCTACTAGCGTTCTACTGTTAGCGGTCGGCGTTTGTGCTCACGGTTGGTTCGGTGCGGCTGCGGCGTTGTATGGGCCCAGTAGCCGGTGTCGCTCTCTTCCAGCTGAAGCGTCCCTGACCCACCGGAGCCTCAGCTTCTCTGTTCTTTCACCCGTGCCTCGCTCTCCCTCGCGCTTTTATAGCCTTGGGTTTAGGCTTTAGTCCACGTAAGCCTTGTTGTCGTCTTCTCTTTCTTCTTCTCCACCTCACGGAATGCTTCTTCTTCTTCAGTCTTCGGTTAATCCACGTCATCCTTATCGCCAACCTCTTTGTCTTCTTCACACCCCTATCCTTCATCATTTTATTTTAACAAAGTCCAACCTGTTGTTCTGCCTTCAGCTTTTGTCTGCACCATTGTTGCACGCCTGTTGAGCAGTGCCTTATTGTCCTTGGAATTTTGTTTCCAATATGAAAGTTATATAACTTGCATCGGCAGACAGAATACTGCATCATTGGTCTCACTGCAACAGCGCGTACAGACAGATCTCACCCTGCACCTAAACGAAACAAGTTACCGGTAAAAAAACGAACATAAATTCCTAGGCATAACTTTTGACAGAAGACTCACTTTCCAGCTTCACATAGACGTGCTGGAAAAGAAAGCCTCCCGGTCCTTGAAAAGTACTCAAAGTACTGTCGCGAAAACACTGGGGGCTGGCTGGTAGGGCATGTCTTTTAGAAATTCACTGCTCTATAGTACGTTCTACCTTGCAATATGGATATATCGTGCGTGCCGCCGTGGTGGCTCGGTGGTTATGGCGCTCGGCTGCTGATCCGAAAGACTCTGGTTCAGCCCCGGCTGCAGCGGTCGAATTTCGATGGAGGTGAAATTCTACAGAGTCCCGTGTACTGTGCGATGTCGGTGCTCGTTGGAAGAACCCCAGGTGGTCGAAATTTCTGGAGCCCCTCAATGCGGTGTCCCTCATAGCCTCAGTCGCTTTGCAACGTTAAACTCCCAGAAACCAGGATGTATTCTGTATGGGTCCGTGATACCATCATAACTTAAACGACTGGATCCAGTACATAATTCAGGTTTGCGTCTTTCCACTAGCGCATACAGGACATCGCCCATAAATGGCCTTTATGTAAAAACAATTGAACCATCACTTACAGACGGAACTGTGCTCGATCTGCTCATGCATTGTGAAAATCCGTTCACTACCGAAACTTGTCTATTACCCAATATTTTCTAAGTGCCCTCCTAGAAGACTGTTTAGAAAGAAACCTCAAGCTACCAGGCCACGGCTGTTGCAGTTTGAAGAGATGTATACTGCTGGGAAAATAGCGCAAAAGACGAGGACGGCAAAGAAAGGGATCAACAGGACCAGTGCTAACTCACAACTAAAGGTTTGTTCACAGGAAGCAAGGAATACAAAGAGGGCAAACAATCAATTAACACGCGCCTAACTGAGCATGCTAATGCCTTGGAAGCTAATAAATCTACTAATCTAGTCGTCCCATGTTAGAGACTGCAAATCTTGCTTCCCTACTTTGCATCACAGTGATGTATTGTACAGTCACCCAACACACTTAACCAGAGAGATTATGGAGCCATTTTATATGAAGAGAAAAAACTACATTGTGCATTAGCAGCCTGTCTGTATGCCTGCATGACAATGAGATTCGGTTACACGTAGCTACACACGTGTTTGCTTTGCTTTCTTGATTGTCTGCCGTCTTTTCATTCCTTGCTTCCTGTGGATAAACCTTTAGTTGTGAGTTACCGCTGGTCCTGTTGTTTCCTTTCTTTGCTGTCCTTGTCTTTTGCACTATTTTCCCAGAAGTATGCATCACCAACTCGACCGTCTTGCCATTGTGCTGAAGAGATGTGCCAAAATCTTGCCGTACTGGACTCATTTACCTGGCACTGCGCGAAGACTAGATCCATTAATGGCCTCCACAGTTCCGCAAAAAAACAAACTCCAAAGCAATATATTATACCACAATTCCTTGCACTCGGTGAAAAGTACGGTGGCTTTATTATACTGATGGTTCAAAAACATGTTTATGCCAGAAGCGCAGTGGTATGGGAAAATTGGGAGGAAACTAAGACATCCACAGTGTGCATCCATCTGCACTGTCGAATGTTACGTTGTCTATGTAGCCGTAGAAAGAATAGTGAACGAGAACCCCACAAACGGTATTATTTAATCACTCCCTAAGTGTGCTTGCACCTCTCCACTCTAGGAATGCATTCGCTCCGCTACTTAGTGACATAAGGCACAACATAAAATTAGCTCAAGGACAAAACCTAAAACTCTGCTGGGCACAGTCTAAAGGCAACCAGAGAGCCGGCCTCTGCACTGATTAAGGTTGTGGCAAGCAAATAGAGAAAGTAAATATACCCTTTAAAGATTGTATGCACATAGTATATCCTAAAGTGAGGAAAAAAAAATGGAAAAAATGGCGGTCTGCTTGGAGCAATGAAACAGATAACATACACTTTGTAAAGCCTGTTTTAGGTGAATGGAAGTCTTGAACCCACCAGGAACACTGCAAGGAAGCGATTACCTTGCGCCTATGTCGCACTCGCACCTCAGGCATACCTTCATACTGACAAAACAAGAAAAGCCCCAGTGTGAATTGTGCAGAGATGAGCCAACAGTAAACCATGGTTTATTTGCATACAGAAAACTTCAAACACTAAGAAAAAAGCATTTTGCAGTTCTTTTTTTTACAATGAACAGACACCATTCTATCCAACATCGGTCTTAGGTCAAGATGAACTCGTAGACTTGTCATGTGTCTTTAAGTTTTTAAAGAGAAGCTGTTTTAAACAAACTGTAGATTTGAAAACTTTCTTTAACCACACCTACGCCACTTTCTTGTTCCTGACAAGGAGGCTGAGGTCATTTGATTTGTTGGGAGCCTCGAGACCCATGCCCAGTGAAGGGTGGTCGCTTAGATTACCTGACCTTGTTTAAAACTTGTACTAAATTTCTTGTTCTCTGTCATCACTAGGTAGTACGAAATGACTTATTTAGGCACTGTTACACCATTGTTGTTTTGCCCCCTTTTTATAAATTCATGCACAAAAGATTTCTACACCTTGAGTTTGGCACATGATAGCTTAGATGCTTATGCACCACTAAACCCAACACAACACGCATCACTGCAGTCTTGTCACCAGCTGCTACCCTTCTTCTGTGATGGCATGCAGAGGTCTAGCAAGAATGTGCTTGGGGCAGAAATGCATTGTCACTGGTAGGGACTATATTGAAAAGTAATGAGCTCCTGGGAGAGAAGATATTGCATACATTCGTATTACTGCATTTCCCTGCAGAATAGGCATACATTCTTTTTTTCTTTTTTCTCTGGAAACTGGGCTCAAACTTCGCGGTGCACCTGTTATGCGCGGAAGTAAAAAAAAAAAAGTTTTTCCGTGACCAAACTGGGGGTGTGCATGTTACACGACCCGCTGGGGTTTGTCTAAGATAACAAATGAAGCGCTTCATAATAAAACAGTTTGAATGGGAGAGCTCAATTACGGGCAAAAAGAAACTCTCTGAAGCTTGACTGTAAGCAGTGTGACAAAAACTACAAGCATGTGTGCATTGCATGACTATAAAGCCAGTACCTGGACCTGCTCCTTTCATTTTCTTAGCAGAAAAACAAAATTGAGCATCGCATTAAAGTTGGTGCGTGCATGTTCTCGGAGTGTGCACCGCATTTTTCTTGCATGTGCTGATATCGTTGATAGTTCTTCTGGCAGTGTCATTTATTGCTAAAGCCTCGCCTACATTGGCCAGAGCGGTGGGTTGCAGTATGTAGGACACAAATGCGCACTTTGCTCAAAAAGCACAATAATAAAAACTGCCCACTTGTCTGCATATACATTGACATAACTTGAAATAAGAAGATCCCATTCTGCTGTTTATTGAAGGGGCAGCAAAGCCCGTAACTTTAACGTCCCAAAAATTCATTTCTGAAAATTGTTATGCCGCTTGTATGCTTCGTTTCGATATGCTTCCAGTGGTTCATTGCTGAAATTGACCGGGAAGTGCTCTAGAAAAATTTTCGCTACACTTGGCAGCTATGCACATTGTGGAGAAATGCTTGTCCCCGTTATGGTTTTGTGCCTAGATACTTGCCTTTCGGTGCAGATTTGTTCACGACTGCTTGGTCTATCTTGACCCCATTTCTTTTGTAGCACTCCTGGGACCATATGCAGGTCAAGATATGTACGAAATTTCCTTCTCTAGTTATGTCAACGAATACTGCATTGCAAAAATTGAAAAGCAAAATTTGTGCTTCACAACAAAAACAATTTTATGAATGTCTTGACCTGTAGCACGTCAGTATAGGAGCGCCATGAATGTTGAACCAGCCTTACGCTAAGTTTCCTTAGCCTTTTCACAAGATCTGGAGGAAAAGCATATAGATTACATAATTTTTTTGTAGATGCAGCAGTGAGATTTTTTAAACGGTTATAAAACCGTTTCCGGTATGCTACAGAAATTTCATGCCGGCAGCTGTTACATAATTGTGGAGGCATTCGCAAACTTGCCTCTTTGTCTGTCACATTTTCAACTTCTCGGATCTCAACTTCCTCCTCTTCTCTAAGCTTCCTTCTTTCTCATTTATTCCTTCTTTTCTTATTTTATTCCAACCTTGTCTCTTTATAGAGACCCATCCTTGAGTATGGCCGCACAGTTTGGAACCCTCATAAAATATACCTGAGCAAAACGCTTCTAAAGAATTCATAAGGCATTTTTTTTTTATCTATTCCGGATACTTGTGCAGTGTCGGTGCAACTGCCTTGCGGGCACACGCATTTATCCGTAGCCTGAAATGTCGGCAACATTTTCCTTCCAATAAAATTGTCTTCACCATGGCAGAATTAAAGTTTATAAAATGAATTTGTCAAGCCACCCTTTCATCTAGGCAGTTAAACCATCAAAACTGCATCAGTCTGTCTATTGCTTCAGGTAATGAAACCACTCTTTTATTTTTTCGCCTGGCCGCACAGGTGCAGAATAGGTTGATCATCAATGATATCTTACTTGTTCTCGAAAAACTTGTCGTTTTTTGGCAACTGAAAATTGTACAATGAGGAGGTCAGTGATTTACAGAGTGTGTTCAGTCTTTCAGTGCCTTTGTTCTTGTTGGCATGTTGACGGCTGTTCTTCCCAGTGCTTTTATTGTGACGAATGGAATCTGCTAGGGGGGAGAGGTGACAGCGACTGGGCAAGAGAAGACAGTGTTTCATGTGGGTGAAAGAGGAAGGGCAGTTTGGGCAGTGGGGCTGCATACAAGTTTGTATAAATGTAGCCTGGCAGGAGGTTAGGAGCAACTTGAATTTATTTTTGCAATGTGGCAGAGTATGTTTACCGCAACAGTGTGCACGTTTCCTGCTTTTTAAGTTGCTTCTTGGCCTTCTAACAATTTTCTTCCGAATCTTGGTTGCTCAGCCTGCTGTACACTTCATATATTTGTTTCAGCTAGTTTGCCCTTTCCTGCAAGGGCCCGATTATGCCTTACAGTATCCTTAAATAAATATATGAGGCAGCGTTTTTACTTCACATTGTGCTGCTGTATTATTTCTAACACTTTTTGTATAATTCTTCTCAAGGTGTTACACCGGTCATGTTGTTAGATTTGGATGCTGAATTTTTTTAGACAAGACTTGCATTTCTATTTGCATTTTTATTATTGTGTTATTTAGCATACAAACAAGTGGCGGGCAGAACTTCAGCGACTAGGTTTATTCAAACCCACAGCCAGAGACGCGCCCCAACCAAACAGCCCAAGTGATGACCATGAGTATACACAGGCGAGAAGGATCAGGTCTCGTACAGATAGGCGAAAAGAACGAAGCCACATACAGTGCTCCCTCTATCCGCATATAGCTGGCAATGCAGATAACAAGTCACTTGCAACAGTTACCACTTTGTTATACTAGACAAAACACTCCCTGTGCTATGCGTGCAAGAGAGACATGTTGCTCCCCACTCGCAAGGTTAGAGGTTCTTAACTTTGTCACAGTACAAAATTTTCATATTTTTGTGACTGAGTGTTCAGTGATACTGCTGTTTTCAACTCTGCTTTTTAATTCGATTCTTGATACCTGAAAAATGAAATAAAACAACAAAAGATATGGGCTAAGATAGAAATAAAAATCTTTCATTGTTCTAGCAATATTAAATGGCAAAGCCTTCCTCAATATTATTCCAGGGCTCGTATTCTTGAAATGAGTCAAAACTGGCCAGTTTCCCAAGCACAGCTGATTAGGTAAAGCAAGGAAGGTACATTGTACATTTTGTACAATGCTGGCAAGTTGTACTCTGTGCTGTTTAGGCTACATTTTTCCTCACGTTTTATACAGACAGATAGCTGTCGCATGCACTTGAAAGGCGCGACACTGTGTGCGGACAGACTGTGCAGCCTAAATGCCTGCCCAGACGAGTTCTTCACGCCGTGAAGTCTACCTAGTACAGCCAGAGCTTCCCGGGAAGTGCCTCTGTGGGTGGATTCAAAACGCCGAGTCGTCTAGGTACTGAATCGTGTCCGCAATATCTTCACAGGATCAAGGCAGCCGCATTTCTGCACGTTGTCTAAAGTATCGATTTCGAGGTGCATGTGACCGCTACTCGATAAGCATGATGCGGGTGAACACGCACCTAGCCCAAGCTGAAATGCCTCCAGGCAGCAGGGTCTCAGTGTCAGTTCTCACAGGACGAAAGTTCCGCGCTGAAAAACCAAGATGCAAAAAACACGGAGTCTGCGCGCTAACAATGACGCCGTGCGCTCACAGGCCCAGCTGAGCAGGCGACTGTCTCCTGGTTTCGTTCTTCGTCTGTTCCGTCACTGGTTGCCCACGCGCCGCTGCATGCGCGCTAACGCAGGGTTCACCACTGAACAGAGGGGATACCTACTAACCCTTTACGCAGTTCCTGGGGTCAGAGCTGAGTGTCCGCTCTTTATGAATTTCTTTCTTTATAGCAGCAATGTAGCAGCCATGTGTAACATCACTCGGGTGTTTATTCCAGTAATGGCTACCATGTCGACACAGGTGAAATTGTATGTCTGCTGCAGTCACAACTGTTTTTGAACAATATAGCTAATAAAGATAAGGATATACCCTGCAATTAGGCAAGCTACCTTGGAGGGATATGCAGTCGAAGTGATCAGATGAAGTAGGAATTGATACATACTTATACAGCTGAAGGCGTAAATTCGATGTGAGAAGCCACTCATACCAAACAAGTGCTTAGTGAGACTTTTGCGGCTTGCAGTCAACACATCTGCTGCAACCAGCAGCCTGGGCACTTTGTGAGTGGATCTGAGATATGTGAACAAAACTGAGCTTTGTGTGTGTAATGAGCCTGAAAAAAAGCAAAGCAGCTCTTTGAGATGCAAATATTTTGCTTTAAAAAAATGTGAGGGGACCAAAGAAAGCTACCAGTGCATGAATGTGTTCCAAAGCTGGCAAACAGGATGGCAACTTTTGAGGAAGGGCTGCAGTGCAATGATGAGCAATATAAAAGGGAGCACTTGCTTTGATTTCAAGAACAGGATTTGTTTTTACTGCTGCGCTGAACCTAGAAAGGCCTGAAGTAGACTGTGCATGTAGAGGAAGGCTACAAAGAAAAATGTTTTTTCGTACCTTGGATGAGAACACTGCATATTTTGGGAACAGTGTGCTGTCTTGAATGATGTGCTTGTGATCTTTTTTTTTTTTTTTGCAAGGTTAGCTGAACATTTTTCTTTCCAAATGGACTCATGACATGGGTTAGCATCCAGATAATTATTGGCCACAGCAGTGTTCTCCGAGTGCATTATTCAAGCAGCAAGTGGAATGAAAAGTGCCACTTCTCATGGTCACAGAAGTGGCAAAAAGTGATTCGCTCTGCAACTTTGTAAATGGAATAGACCCAATGTTTCCTGTAGTGCATTTACGATAATGCCTGAACAAGTATAGCTGCTTTCAGTAACATGCTTTGTTTTTACTCCTAATGATGCGGATATAAAAACCTTGCATTTTGGTCTCCTGGGTTTAGTTACTTTTCATGAGAAGGTACCATAAACTATGCGTGCCAATTTTTAGAGCCATGTAACGTATGTCCAACTTTCCTACTACCCTTAGCTTCCTGAACAGATTTAGAACTGTGTGGGAGGGAGACCCAAAGAGCATTGATATTTGTCGGTTAGTATGTTGGAACACTTGCAAGAGCCAATTTTTTCTCTCTGCAGGTCAAGCCAGTGGGGTGTCTGCCTGCAATCCAGGCCATCTAGATAAGGACCCATTGACGTCTGCAGCTTACGTGGGCCATCCGGATGAGACTGCTGACATCAGCAGAAGCTGCTTTCAGTCAGTGCAGACCTGCAGCAGCTACCGCCGAGGAGTGAATGCAGGTTACTTCAGTTCTTAGGCACCAAATGCTACACAGCAGTTGAAAACAAGCACACAGTTAGTGTTTCAGTTATTGCCAAAAGCCAGGCATGAGAGAAAGGCCATGAAATCCAAAGCAGCCTTGCAAGCTCTGGGATGACTAAAAGGCCTGGTGGAAGAAGGCTGACTCATAGGAGACATAGGAGGAGATTGTGGACTGACTTCACAAATTTTACAAGTGCAAACAAAATTTTGATATTCGCATTTGAATATTTGGGTACATATTGTGTATGAGTATTTCCTTTGATTTCTTCGAAATTTAGGCGTTGTTTAATCTGCCTTTACATTGCTAAGATTTTAGCACGCGATGACCACATACCACATTGATTTTAGGAGGTAGCCCCCAGACATGCCGGCTGATGAGCCCATCATTGGGTGTGGTTGGAGCAGTGGCATCCCACATGTCAGCCCACAGAGGCGGTCCTGTTCTGTCGCTTCCACCAGCTGCTACGTTCAACACAATGGTGGACCCGAATCACTACCGGACTGACACGCCTGGTAATTAGCAATTTTTTAATTGTCTTCGTGGACTTCAGCATGAACTTTTAAGTGTGCTTTTAAGGACAGACATGTGAAATCAACTACTCAATTTATTTATTTTGCAGAACACTGGTACACAAATGAACAGACAGAAGAACACATAAGATGTTTATGCTACAGCCACATTCCTGCAGGTTGCTGAAAGTTTGTGCAGGATGCGATTTCAAAGGATGAATGCATCATTTCGAGCACTTATTGCCTGATGGGATATGTTCGTTTAAATTTCTCTTTTAGCTGCAAAAGAATGTCTTTGCCTAGCCTGACTGAACATTCATCAACAAACAATATTCTACTCTGTAAAATGTTGGGTCAGTTTTGAATACTGAGTAAAATTGTGCCGTAATAGTTCAATTGATTACCTGCGAGTGTTGTGCTCTTCAGTGCCATTTGCCATGAGACAAATTACTTTCTGGTACATGCATTGCAATTTTCTTTGTTTTAAGTACTATGATCCAAATAGCTATCACAATGCTTCATGCCTGCAGCTGTTTACGCATGGCATTTAATCGTCTAATTAAATGCTGCTTTTTTTTTTTGTCACAGCACCTTGTGCATGTTACCTTTCTTGTACGTTTAACCGTCTAGATTATTTGTAAGGTTTACCTTTTTGCTGATTATGGTTAAGAGCATACATAGATAAATGAGCAAATAATAAAATGAAAAAAAATACCACAACCAAAATGACAAAGATAGCCCCTGTGCCTTTTCTGTGCTCTAGTCTTGTTGTTTTCGGTTCTTACCGTTTTGAGAGAAACTGACTTAGCTGCATTTATATACTGAAGGGTATTCGTATGTCGCTTGTCAAACAAGTGAATGTTAACCTATGATCCTCCCCTCTTTACTAGCTTAACAGTTAAAAGCTGATGAACAGATCCGAACGGAAGGGAGGTATTATCCAAGCTGGTTCACAACTCCGGTTCGTGCAGTGAAGACCCAGATGACTACAAGTAACTTCAGTTGCGTTGTGGTAAATGGTGAGGCTATTATAAGTCATGCCACCAAGTGGTGAATACCACATGCACCAAACATATTTTGAATCATGTTGCGTGGCACAAGTGTGCATTTCTTTCACTCATTGTCCACTAATTATGTGCAGTCCAGTGTGCTACACTGGGGTAACTTGACACCAGCCTTGTCTAAACGAATAACCCAAGCCTAAAAAAAGAATGTCAACCGGAACTTCACCAGCCGGGGCCCAAGGTGACAAGCATCCGTCAAATGGGTGAAGCAAAAAGTGATGAGAGTCTGAAATATATGTGCTCTTGCATTTGAAATGCATAGGAAGACTGCCTGTAGATGTGTAGATATGTGTGAAGCCCTGCAGTACATTTGTTTGTGTCAAGCGTCGCTTAAACAGCTCAAGAGTTTTTTTCTAGAAAGAAGCCACATAGCTCTGGAGCATTACATGACCTGCGCAAGCATTGATATCATGCAAGCACATGCTTCCAAACCATTCCATGTGCATCATCATGCTAGGAATGATGCAACAATTGTGCTGCAGCCAGTCTTGAAAAATTCTGGTTAATGGGCCTCTGGTTCATCTTTTTCAGACATAGGCAATCAGTTTTCACCCACAGTAGCTTGAATGAACAAAAATAATTTTCTCTTTTTCTATGCTTTGTCTTCAGTGCAGCTATGCAGGAAAGCAAGATTTGTAATATTTTCGAAGTGCTTTTCTTGCATTCACACTGGCTTTTGTTGGGACTCGCATTCACTCTTAAATATTTTTCCATTAGGCTCATCATGCTGCGACAGGACACCATCTCCTCTGGGGTCCATTTCACCATCTGGGAGGCCTGAAAACGCCACCCGCTGCCAGTGTGCGGACCGCAGGCACCAATGTGGTAACTGCTGCAGAGGAAGGCAGAACTGGGGCCCGCGTTGCAGCGTTCAAAGGTTAGCGTCTGTGGCTGAGGCCCGCTTTAGGAGCTTCGAGGAAGTGGAGGAAAGAAAGCGGCAGTTGCACACACTGCAACGGAAGTTGCTGCAGGGAAAATTAAAACTCGCCATTGGAAGCATGAAGTCAAGACAAAGCAAAATGAAGCTTGAATTTGAAAGGCAGCAAAGGGAAGTGGAGCTCAAACAGCTGCAAGATGGGGAAATAGAAATAAAGGCGCCGGAACTTGCAGTACAATAGAACCCTGCTATAGTAAACTCGGTTATAGTAAAAACTCGTATATAGTAAAGTGAAGCTGCGGTCCCATTTCGCCTTGCTAGATGACTAGATTTTTTTTCGGTTATTGTGAAGATTTTTTTCGAAAAACTGCAGTAAAGAGTGTCTAGTCAGGGCGATGTACTTCCCTACTTCCCTCGGAATGATGACATCGCGGCACACGTGAAGTCTAGGATCGCGAAGCCCGTAAACACCGAATACATTAAAAGGTCCCTCTTTGAGGTGGCTTCGCCACTCAGCTTGAAAAACACGAGGAGAAGCCAACTCTTTGAAGACCTTGAGGTAAAGCACGCGGTGCGTATAGAAAAAGTAAAGCTGGCTATGAACATAGAAAGAAGGCGGCGCGGGTGGCTAAGAAAGGAAAGCCAGTAAAAGTGCAGTGAGGGCTAGAGAAGGGAAGTAAAGGGGTGTGCGTTCTTAGCACGGGGAAGCGGCTGCAAGAAGCAGAGGTGTGGCGCCACTGCGTAGGGGATTTTGCTGTGCGTCGCTGTGTGCTGTGCGTTTCTTGGCGACTACCTCTTAAATGATGCTGAGCAGTGGAAGACTATGCCCTGACCATGCAAAGCTTTAGTTTTCACATGGAATCAAACTGGCGTTATATTTGTAGCCACCTTGTATCCGTGCAAATGCAGTAATTCCACAAGATCTAAACCAAGCCGAAAACGTGATAACATGTGATAACTGAAAATAAATAATTATCACATAAAGGGACAATAAGGGTAGGATGCAAGGTATTTCTATGTTTTATGAGCCAGCGCTTCGTGCTTAGTAAGCAGCCAGAGAGCATAGTCAGAGCCATGCCATGACGACCAACAACTGATATAGCAAAGACCCTGATATAGTAAAGATTTTTGCTGCTCCGAGCTTCTTTGCTACAGAGGGGTTCTACTGTATTAACGACCCAGGAATCTGCTTTCTCATGGGCATGCATAAGAGCACAGAATGAATGTTTGGGACCCTCCTTATGTCATTGCTCTTGCTTTCTACGATTGTTTTTTTCTTTTTTTAAGGTACATATGTGTATAAACAGTCTCATAAAGCAGTTTTATATATCAATGCATCCAGAATATGGCTGGGCCGCTGTCTTCCCACTGTAATGATTTATACGAAAGAAGCTAGCAGTCATTAATATCAAGAAAAGCGTAGGAGAATCTTTGTTCTATTATTTATTTCATAGGTTAGACCTAAATGAGAAGTAGATGGAAAGACAAAACTACATCTAACTGGTCCCCGCAAGGGGGACGTCTGCAGCGTGCAGGCGTTGGTGAGTGGTGACACCACGGGTTCCTGAGCATCCGCAGGGATCCCCGCATGATGGTGAACAGTGCATCACCACGGACCTGAGCACCCTTGCCTAGCCATGCGTGGCATCGCCGTGTCCGGGGAAAAGGGGATCCTGGTGGTTGAGCCGATGCCGAGCGTTTGGACCTTCAAGGCCCCTCGGCGGAGGCAACACACCACTTTGGCCCCCACTTCCTGCAGACGGCACCTCCGACCTGACCCAAACGGGGGAAATCGGCAGTCGCCTTTTCCTGTCCTCCCCTCCATCTTTCTCTTTCCTATCCCTTTCTCACAACTCTCCTGTCTCCTCTCAGATTTTTCTTCTTTCAGGCGACGAGGGTTAACCTTGTGTGGCTGACCACCCTGTGTTAGGCCATATTTGGTTATAGTTATAGTGTACAACTGTCGTGTTCAGGACTTTTTTTCCAAGTTCCTGTCCCGTCCCGTTGTTGGGCTCCGTCGTGGTGGGTGGTTGGCACGGTAGCCGAACAACACATACATCCTATGGCCTCCAATTCTTCAAAACCTGATCGCCCCGATAAAAGGAGGCGGACCGAAGCCACAGCAGAGTTCCTGCAGAGAACCAAAAACACTTTCACAAAATATTATGTGATCCACTCTGAAATCCAGGAAAAATCGGACCGAATATTGTCCCCATTTCTCGTGTCAAAGTGCTTGACAGAATCCTTAGGGTTAAGGTACAAAGTCAGCAAAATAGCCAGTGCAGACCTTCTACTCGAACCTAACAATGAAGCACAGCATGCAAAGCTCCCAACCATTCAGTCTATTGGGGATGTTCCTGTGACCGTCTGTGCACATCGAACCTTAAATATCGTCCGCAGTGTAATATCTGACTCAGACTTCCTCCACATCACCGAAAAGTAAACGTTAGATTGTATTGCTGAACAAAACATGGTCAATGTCCAGAGAATCAGCATGCGTAAAGACAAGAAATGCCTGCAAAGCACTTGATCCTAACATTGTATGCAAGCACACTACCTGAAACAGTAGAAGTGGGATACGTGAAAATCCAAGTCCGACCATATATGCCCAACCCTTGCAGATGCTTTAACTGTCAAAGATATGGCCATGGGTCAAGCAGCTGCCGCGGTCATAAGACCTGCGCGAAATGTGCCTCGAAAGCGCATGCAACGGAGAACTGCAATGCAGTGGTGTCCCTCTGTGCCAACTCGGTAGGCGACCACCCTGCTTGTTCCAGGTCTTGTCCAAGATTGAAAAATGGAAAATAAACCATAAACATGAAAACAAACAAAAAACATATCATTCAAAGAAGCAAGAAAAAGGTTAGGCACTCACAAACTCATTTCTATTCACAGCAGACAAACTTCGTGGATGTGGTGCACAAGGGTGGAGCACCACACCCAGCTCTGGCCACTGCCCAGGCAAAGCCTCTGGCAGGGCCATCCCCACCCTCGGCAGATGCAGCGAAGGCTGCTCTGCCACCAGTGAAAAAGGGCCCGCCAGCATTTTGGCCGCCTGCAAGGCTTCCCCCAATTGGAAGAGGCCTCTAAACCGCACACCCCCAAGTTCTCCGCCGCCGTCCAGGACCTCTAGTGAGGCAATGGACACAACTCAAAATTCGCCCCCGCTACAGCGGTGGCACACCTCTCTTGAGCGAAAAAGAAAAGACTGCCCCCATTACAGTACCCTTAAAACCTTGAACAAGTTTTTAAATTCCTCCTTAAACCTTATCCAACATGACATTCCTAATTAGTTGGAACTGCCGGGTACTTTTAAAAAACTAGTGATGTGACAAATCTTCTAAACTCTTTCCCCTGTGGCTTTATGCCTACAGGAAACTAACTTGGGTTCTAAACATACACACATTTTAAAAAAGTATAAAAGCTTTCGGTGCAACCGAGAGCAAGCGAGTAGGCTCTCTCGATGTGTTGGGATTATCATCCATCTGGTTTTGCAACCTGTGAAATCAAGTTGAAAACCAAATTTGAAGCTGTTGCAGTCACTGTTGTCCATTTTAAAACTATCACATATGTTTCATATATCTTGAGCCACACCAAACAGTTACACTTCAGGACATGCAAAAGTTTCTAGAACAGCTACCAGAACCATATCTCTTAGTCGGGGATTTTAATGCGCACTCCTCTTTCTGGGGAAGTGAAGACACTAACACTAGAGGCCGCGCAATAATGTCTGACTACTAAATTCAGGAAAGCACTCTTATTGCTCCCCGAGCACTGGAAAAATGAGCTGTTTAGATTTATTGTTTAGTTCACCATCTGTTTTTACTGATTTTAGATGGGTTGTTCTTGATAACCCATGGGGAAGTAATCATTTGGCAGTAATTATTAGCCTGTCATCCTCTTCGTCAATCATACCGAGCAAACCTCGCCGTTGGAAGTTACACTTGGCCGACTGGGCACTGTTTAGTGAAAATGCTAGTTTAAGAAACTGCTTTCGGATGATCTAAGTGTTGACGAACTAAATAAGATTTTCACTACCTGTATAATTCTGCACGCATATCTTTTCCTCAGTCGTGAAGCGTAGTGACACAAAGTAAAAAGACTTGGTGCTCACAAGAATGTAAAGAAGCAAAATGGGAACAAAATAAACCATGGGTAATTTTTCGTAGGTACCCTACTCATTGAAAGCTTGTAAATTTCTAAAAGGCAAGAGCCAAAGCGAGGTATACCCATAGAAGCGCAGAAAAAACATCATGGCCGAACTATATAGCATGTATAAACAGTTCAATAACATCGAAGAAAATGTGGGAACAAGTTCACAAAATAAATGGGAGCTACTCCCCCTTCCCAATTCCTTCTCTCGCAGGCCCAGGCACACAAACAAGTATTAAAGAACAGGCAGATATTCTAGCTGAACATTTTTCTACAATTTCTAGTTCTGCACATTACACAGTCATTTTTAAAGCACAGAAGCATAGCTGAAAAACAGACTACCAAAAAGTGGCGGTTTGAACAAGCCATATAACCTAATCACACTCGAGGAAATTCATAAAGTACCGTCGGCTGGTGAACAGACAGCACCCGGCCCTGACGAAATACTGTATTTACACGATTGCAAGTCGGCTCAAATGTAAGTCGATCCCCCCCCCCCCCCCCCAAATCACATTTCCGAAAAATAAAACTTCAGAGGATAGCATTATCCAGCGGCTGCCATTTATTGCCAGCCGCTATTGGCTGCCGCGCTCGGGCGTGCTCGCGGGCACATACCAAAACGAAAATGTATGTCACTGGACTAGTTGTCCAAGCTTGCGCCATCGTCCTCGCTAGTGCTGCCGTCGTGATCGCAGCTGCTGCTGCGTCCAGCGAAACCCCGCACTTCGCAAACAGCCACATCACGACATCGCGTGGAACAGCTGAAAATTTTGCTTGCTGCAGCTGCCACACCTGTATCACACGTTGCAGACGTCGAACTTGCGGCCCGGTGCGGCTGTTCGTTTCTTCGGCGTAAAAAATGGCAGCCATCTTGAATGTAGCCGTAAATGAGTGCCGGTCGGTTGCCGGGCCTGGAGCACAAATGATGACTGACGAAGCATGCACTACATTAAAAACTTGTGAAACGCTAGCCGGCAGTAGTCAAATGCGTCAGAGTCAAAGAGAAACTATGCGTGAATGGCGTTGGCTCTTCCACCGGCTACCGACACTCCCCGGCACCGCTGCCGTTCCGAGTAGGGGTGCTGCCTCGATTGGAACAGCGCCCCCTTCCATCAACTATCAACGCTCCCTTGAGCGCCGAGCGCGCATTTGCAAGTAAAAAGAAAACTTGTTGGATGCCTGAGCTTCCCATAGAACGCGATTGCGTTATCGGGCTGCTGCCGTTTATCAGCAACTGCAGTCAGCAGCCACGCGTGGGGTGCCAGTTTGCTGCTTATCGATAGCCGCCATTAGCTGGTACTCGTGCACACGGGGAGGGTATGCCAGTTCTGTGCGTTGACATAGCAGCTACTCAAGGCCAGCACCAAGAGTGATGCGACAGAGCCGTGCAGCAAAAATGCAACCATGCTCTAGCGTGCCTGATATCTCGTTTGTCTCGCCTTTACTTATAGTGCGATGTTTTCGTTTCGATTGTAATCGAGCCCCCACTTCGGATTTTCAAATTTGAAAAGTGGGTCAACTTACAATCGTGTAAACATGGTACATTATGAGATGCTGGCACACCTTTCTGAAGCCTCAGTAGAAACACTTATAATTTTTTTTAACAATATATGAAAACTAGGAAAAATACCAGAGGCTTGGAAAAAAGCAGTTATTGTGCCATTACTGAAGCCTAGAAAGCCACCCACCTCCACTGCTAGCTACAGACCCATAGCACTCACAAGTTGCCTCACCAAATCTTTCGAAAGTGTGTTGAATATCAGGTTAATGTTTATCCTCGAAAGCCGTGAAGTTTTTGACATCCACCAGTGCGGGTTTAAAAAAAGATGCTCGACAACTGACCATCTAGTGTGCCTCGAAAACACTGTACGAGAATCGTTCATACACAGGCAACACTGTCTAGCAGTATTTTTTGACATGGAAAAGGCTTACGACACTACCCGGAGGTTTGGCATTCTCTGTGACCTAGCAGACCTAGGTATCCGCAGAAGGATGCTGAACGGCCTGAACGATTTCTTGTCTGAACGTTCATTTCATGTACGCCTGGGTTCAACAGTTTGCGAAAAATTCGCTCAAGAAAACGGGGTACCACAGGGGTGCATTCTGATTACCACGCTCTGTATTGTAAAAATGAATTTCATATTAAAAATAATTCAAAAGTGTATATGTCGATGACCTTCAGACTGCATGCAGTTTATCAACCTGTGAGAGACAGATACAGCTCACACTAAACAGCTTAGTGGTTTTGGCAGACAAAAATAGGTTTAAGTTCTCCCCACAAAAAACAGTGGAGTTCTTTTCTCGCCCAAAAGAGGATTGCACGACCCCACCCTACACCTAAATAAAACCATGCTACCAATAAAACGAACATAAATTTTAAGGCATAACATTCGACAAAAAACATTTCTGCCCCACATAAACACACTGAAAAAGAAAGCCTCCCAATCTTTAGACATACTCAAAGTGCTTTCATGGAAGTATTGGGGATCCGGTAGAACATCTCTTCTGCCGATATGCCACTCTTTGGTACGTTCCTCGTTAGATTATGGGTGCATTGTGTATGGTTCAGCAAGACAGTCATACCTAAAAAAGTTGGATCCAGTGCACAACTCAGGCCTGCGCCTCTCATGTGGCACATACAGAACATCTCCCATAGTTAGCCTCTATGTAGAAACTAATGAACCTCCTCTTGAAGTTAGAACCACTCTGACTTGTTCATGTATCCTTAAAATAAGATTTCTACCAAAACACGTCTGCTATCCACTTGTTACGAGCTGCCCTTCCAGAATAATATTCAACAACAAACCACAAGCCACCAGGCCTCTACTCTTGCGATTTGAAGATATGCGCCAGGATCTTGACGTGCTGGACATATTACCTGGTGTTGCACAAAGGCGAGATCCACTATTTTCATGGTACAATTTTCCTGGAATCTGCAATTTTACTCTTGCACAGTTCCTAAAAAACAGACTCCACAACAACGTATTATACAAGAATTTCTTGCACTTGAAGAAAAATACGGTAACTTCAGATTTTTATACTGATGGTTAGAAAACGTATGTTCACGGAAGCGCAGTGGTGCGAGGGAATTCGGAGGACACAGACTCGCAGTAAGACTTCCACAGTGCGCATCTTCACTGCAGAATGTTACGCAGTCTGTGTAGCTATAGAAAAATAGTAAACGAAAACCTCACAAACAGTGTTATTTACACAGACTCCTTAAAGGGGCTCTAATAAAGTTGCGGTATGCCTGGGATTGCTTCACAAATATTGTCTAGGAAGAATTTTTTAATACGCCTTGTAGAAACTGAGTTATCTGTAGTCAAAATTTGAATTTCAGCGTCTTCGCGCCTTTCCTTCTCGTCTCGTCAGTTTTTGCACATTGGAAGGTTGGCGCTCTTCTGCCAGCCCCACCTCTGGGGGAGACCTTCCTGACCCGCCGGAGCTACGCGGCTTATTGGCCGCGGCCTTGGTAGCTGCCAGATGTCTGAAAGGATCTAACCAATAGCCATCTCAACATGTATACGTCGATATGAGTGACGGAGGAGGGTGGAGCATGAAAAAGTTGCCAAGAAGGGCTTGCCAACTTTCGCGCGTGATTGTGGTTCTCTGCTGCTTGTAGAAGTGCATTGTTTGGCTCAGGTGTTCATGACAACACAATGCAGTGATTGAGCAAGTTGATGTCCTCTCCTTGGAAGGTGTTTCAGAGTCCCTTTAAGTGTGCTTGCAGCTCTTCACCATGGAAATGCAATCACTCCGCTACTTGGTGAAATCGTACTCAACATAATAACAGCCACAGCTTGAGGACAAAACATAAAACTGCTAGATCCCGAGTCGTCTGAATAAAAGGCAACGTGAGAGCAGATTTGTGCTCTTCACAAGCTCGTGGCAAGGAAATAAAAAAAGTTAATATACCTTTTAGAGATTGCGCAAACTTAGTACAGTGTAAATTAAGAGAAAAATGGCAGTCTTGGAACAACAAAGTTTATAACATATTACACTTGATTAAGCCGGTTTTAGGCGAATGGAAGTCTGGTGCATCAAAAACTTTTCAAGGAAGTGATTCTTTGCCGTCTCTGAATAGGCCACACACACCTTGCACAACTTCCTGCTAACATAACAAGACAAACCTCTTTGCGAAAAATGCGGAGATGAACTTACGGTTAACCATATCTTATTCTCTTGTGTGAAACTCGAAAAACAAAGAAAGAAGTACTTTAATAAATTTTATAACAAACATTCATTTCTATCCTACACTGCTTTTAGGAGATAATGGAATCTTAGACACGTCTAGCGTTCTTAGCTTTTTTGAGAAAAACAGGATTTTTCGAAAAACTATAATTTTTAACCATTGGTCTGTGAATTTCAATACATCTCAACCACTTTCTCAACCCTGAGAAGAAGGTTGAGATCTTTGTTTTGTTGGGAGCCTCGAGATCCTTGCCCAGCCAAGGATAGCTACTGAGGTTACTGACTCTCTTGAAAGCTTTTAGTAGTAGCTATTTCTAAAACTTCCCTATCTGTTCACTAGATAGCACTAACGTTTTAGGCCCTCTACACCACAGATGATTTTCATATTTCTATAAAATTCAGCAAAAAACTTTTGATACCTTGTGCTTGGCGAATGATGGCCTTAGTTGCCTATGTGCCATAAAACACACCACCACATCCAACTGATGCCATGTGGTTGTCTGTTCTGCTGGTTTCTGATTGTCTTCAATAAGAAAATAATTATGGTACTTATCTCACTTGCAACATAATCATTAAAAAACAAACCTTCTTTTGATATGTTGGTATGTTGGCCTTTCATGTGTATGTTGTAACGAGACTCATTTCCCGACCTTTGTTTTTTCAATACCCTACTACATTGTGCCAGACGCTGCTTTGGATATGTCCTCTTTGAGTCTTTAGTCCTATTTATTCTTGATTGCAATTGGAACACTGGATATTAAATTCTCCTGAGGTGTTTCATTTGAATCTTATTTTTGCATTTTGGATGTGTATAGTTTCTGGCCATTGTCATTTTTCTATATGTATAATCTGACATTCTGATCATGCTGCGGCTATGTTCCTTGCTTTTCTTAACTTTATTCTGCTGTGCGATGTAGATAGGTGTTCACATATCTTTTTATTAGTGTGTTGCTTCGGCTGCGTCATGACTGCTTTTTGCATTGTGTATTTGGGTGCTCCTGTTGCAATGTCTACCGGTTGTTTTTATATACCATCTACTAATGGTTTGTAAAAGTGGAGTGCCCATCGAGGACCCTTTGAAAGAAGAGTCAGTGCTATGTGAAGTTTTTTCTCCGCTGCAATGAATTTGGCTGTTAGTGTCGTTCCCGCATGTGCACAACATATTCTGTTCCCTAAACAAGACTGGTCGCAGAGCAAATGTGGATTTGGTATTTTCAGCTCCAGAGAAAACGAAAAATGCATACTGACATGATTAACCCCTCCAGGAAAGACCCATGTATGGACAACAAATCTCCAAAACCATGTAGAATGCTTGGAGGTTGTTGTGTACTTCATTCCTTTTATAAGTAGGCAAGAGTATATAGGGCGGACAGGCAGGTGCACAAATGAGACTTTGGTGGGGACTGTATTAAAAAGTAGTGGGTTACTGGGAGAGAAGATATCACAAGCATTCAGTTTATTAATGTCTCTTGGTTTTGTCACCTAGATGAAGGAGTTAGCCCAGGAGACGGTACCTGCTAGAAATCTCTTTCATGAGTGTCAGAGTGAATGGGTGGTGTATTGGTGCACATTAGTGTTTTCGTTTTCCTGTAGTAGTTATATGAAATAAGTGTTCTGTACATACTTTTCTTCTTTGAAGTCACTGAGAAAATTAGTGAAAAGTGGCCAAGAGGAAAGGGCAGGTACAGCTGTTTCACTCTTCTGGGACTGGTAAAAAGTGCCCTGAGCAAAGGGACAAAAGGAGAAGGGGCACAAAAAGGAAGAGAGTGAGATTCACTGTAGCTGAGAGCTACAGATTTCAACCACCCAGTTCTTATAAAGTGCTCTGATGCAGATTGCATGGTACTTGGGCATCTTTTTGCATTTTGCCACCACTGAAATGCAGCCACTGTGGATGGGATTTAGTCCAGTGTCCTTATGCTCGGTAGTTGGGTACCGCAATCCCTGAGCCACTGTGGTGGTTCACAGATTAACTTGTGAGACGCTCGTTTGAATAGGAAAGCTTATTAAAGGGGAAAAAAGCTACTCATCGAAGCTTGACTAAGTGGTGTGACACAAAATACAAACATGCATAGCATGACTATACAGACGATAGTTAAGCCTGTTCTTCCAATTCAGTTCCTTATTAGGCGAAATATTTTGTGCTCCAATAAATTTGGTGTGCATGTTCTCAGTGCACATCACCTTTCCCTTGTTTAATTTGCTAGTGTTCAGATAGTTATTTTTGCCTTTTCATTATTTCAAAACCACTGCCTACATTGGCCAAAGTCGGAAATAAGTCTTCCTGTTTAACTTGAAGCATGTTTAAGTTTAAACAAGAAAGTGCCTTTTCTTTTATTTATGCGAAACTGCAGCTAAGCCTGGACCTAAAATTTTGTAGGTGTTCCCCTTTCGTGTGCTAGCATTGTCAGCCTGTGAACCTTTACTTTTTCTTTGAACTGTTGAGAAGCTGCTGCTCTGGGGAGCAACACTCAAGCAGTGCTGCAAAAAATGGCTAAACTTGCTACAAAAAGTACTACAAGGCAAGTTTGACCAAAACCTGCTAGCAGTTTACTGTAATACTATATCTCATATCAAGTGCTAATGCGAACTGAGCACGCCCCTTTATCATAGGGAGATACAGTAGCCAACAGGTAATTTGGACTCCAATAGTTCGGACTTGTAGGATATTTTGGACCTTGATGAGGCACCGTCACTCACTCCATAGAAGCGCATAGATATTCGCGACGGATATTTCGGTCTTTAAAAGTCCGAAAGTTTGATTTTTTGGACTAATTTCAGTCGCCTGCGGGCCAGAATCGGCCATCTTAATGGCTTTCAGCTGGAGCAAAAGGCGCCTTCTTGGATTGAGGTGGATTTACGCTGCAGTTGGATTGGCTTGACATACTTTCGGTACCTCATTGTTGCCAGTAGAGGTCCCTGCGCTCTCTGACACTTCGAGATGGCAGCTGGATTGTCATCGCCGTCAATTTGTTTTTGTCGCCGACGTTGTCGCGGGCAGTTGTTGCTTGTCTCATACTGCCCATACGTTGAAAATTGGTTGTTGTGGGAAGGAAGTTGTGTAGGTGCTATCTCGCATCTCGGCTGGAAGGGATAAAGGAGGGACTGAGAGAAGAAAGGAAGAAAGAGGTGCCGTAATGGAGGGCTCCAGAATAATTTTCACCACCTGGTGATCTTTAATGTGCACTGACATCACACAGCACACGGGCGCCTTTGCGTTTCGCCTCCATCGAAACGTGGCCACTGGGGTCGGGCTCCAACCTGGGTACTCCGGATCAGTAGCCGAGTGCCCTAACTACTGAGCCACCGCAGCGGGTTTCATACATTCGCCGTTTCGTCACTTGGGTTTCTCTGACCGCTTCGACCGAGTGGCGCTCAGTCTTAACGAAGTTACATCTGTTCGCCGTTTTGTGATTGCGTCCGGCAGTTCTGCCGCTTTGAACGAAAAGTGCCTTTTCTATGTGTGTGTTTGACGAGCAGTGTGGTGCACACTCGGGTTATGGACAACAAGGCCCCACCGGGTCCGTCAAAGAAACGTGGGAAGCATTCCAACTAAATGCGGTGATCTTGCTGTCTAGCGTGTACAGTGAAAGCACAACTTTGGCGCAAGTACAGGTGCAAATCGTCGCCAACAAGAGAAATTTTCCGCAAGGTAAAATCAGTGACGTTTTTAAGCCAATGTCATCTCAATAAAGTGATTTTTTTGTACTTCACGGATTTTTCGGACTGTTCGATTATTCAGACCATTTTTTGGGTCCCTTCGAGTCCGAAAAATCGGTTGGCAACTGTAATAGCTTCGTTCGATTCAGCTGTGGTTCTATGCACCTCCGGCACCAGCTCACGGTGCGCTGCACCAAAGCCCTCGATTCACAGTGCCCCTGCACCACTGTCCGCGATTGATTTGGGTCCAGCCGTGGTGTCGCTGTGGTGCAAGGAACCTTGGCACCATCCGCGAAGGAGGTGCAGGAAAGTTGTGCACATACAGACAGCTTTGAGCAGACGACGTTAACATGCTCATAAGTATTGAAGGTGAGTTGAGGGAGGTCTTCGCTGTCGTCGGCGGGTCCTATGTCATTTTGCGAGAAAATGACGCTGAAATATACGCAACAGCAGGTAACTTTCTGTTTTTTGTTGTACCTGCTACTTGTAACACATAGCTAAGCCGCCGGTGTGCGTGCAGGTTCACACAAAACATTTTTTTTTTCAGACGGCGCAACAATGGCATGTGGGCTGTTGGAAAAATACGAGTAGGGCGAATCGCGGGCGTGTTTTGCCGGCCCCGGTACCTCTGCCTGCTGCGCTAGCATGCTGACAGATGCTGCATGCTGGTTCGCTGTTGCCTGGACATTCATTCTGCTGTGGCTGCGGGGATGCCGGGGCTCACGCAAAGCAGCGAGGTAGCTTTTAAACTGCTTATAAAGAGCTAAATGAGCGAGGCGGGCTCTCGACGGTAATTTGTGGGCACCCTCCTATAGGCATCGGAAAATATGCAGGGCGTTCAAGCGCATCTAAAGTTCTTCGAACGACTCTGAAGAGACTGAATTCGAAAATGAAGTAGCAATTGCAATCGCGCTTTTACAGTACTTTGGAATTCGGCCGCAATCGGTCCAAACACGTGAGTTGCGGCAATTAAGGACAGCACTGAGTTGGTTTCCTGGTATTCGCTGTCGTAAGAGTAGAACTATTCCATAACAAGGAACTATGTGATGTCCCAATTGTCCACCATGGCCAACTCCATAGATGACGCAGTCTCATGCACGAAAGCGACCGCACACAAAAAACACGCGAGAACTGCACCACTTAACACCTCCACGGTGAGCAGACAAGAGCTGCCTGCACACGTACGATTGAAAATTGTCGCACATAAGGTGCGGCGCTGCTGACGCGCTGCACCTGCACCACACAACTGGTTCTGCACTATGCTGGCACCAGTGACACTTTTCAGGACTGGTGCGAATCGAATAAAGCTAGTGCAGATTTTGTCATAAAGTATTGATTTCTTTAAAGTGAAGAACTACTTTCACCAATAATGTTGGAGGAGTCTTGCTGGCAGGAGCTGAAGAATTCCTCACTGAAAAGCATGTAGCTGAAAAGCGTGCTGCAAGGCAGGTTTTGTAACTAAACGCAGCCTTTTCTCTAGCTCTGACAGCTTGGCCTGTGTCTGCAATATGGGAAAAGCTTTGGAGTGTGTGCACTCATCTCCATTCTGGTTGAGTCTTCCGAACTTGCTGAGAGTTTGTGGCTGACACGATGAGGGCTCTTGTCATACCAAGGATTCCGAGATGATGTAAAGAGCAACCAGTGTTGTAGGCGCTACTGAAAAAAAGTAACTAAATACGTTACTCATTACACAAAAAAAAAGGAATACATTACAGCTGTACATTAGCTACAAGAAAAGGTAACTCCTTGCCCTTATCGGAAAAAAGTGCCGCACATTTCTTTGCTGTTACTCCATGGCCATACATTTTAATCAGTGTCTTTGCTGGAAGGACCCGCGATAACAATTTTATAAATCTTATATTTCACATTAACTTCTAGCCCAAATAATGATTTTACACTGAAATCCTGATTTAACCAGAATATTTTGCACAAATGTGCAGGAGCTTAGCAGTGTTATAGTGGTTTAAAGTTGCCTGTAGAGCTAAATGGGATGGCTTCTAACTTTGTGGCACATGGTGAAGCCATTTTATGAATGTGACAACACAAAATGACACTTCATCATCAATTATTACTTCACAAAGAAAACATCGCTAAACACTCGACAATGTTACAGTAATTCTGAAAAATGGGGATATTCCAAAACACACTGTGTGCTTCTAACAGAATAGACGTGCAAATTGTATAGCAATAAATAAATGCTTAAATGGCATAGTTCCGGAAAAGTAAATTTTTTTCACTTGAACCTGTATAATTACCGCAAGAAATGCGAGTGCTTATGTGAAGGTGGCCAAGGTCAGCCTCACTTGCTCAGGAATTTAATAGCCAGAAACAGTCTCAGTTGCAGATAAAAATGAGCAAAATTTATTTTGAAACGAAGTTGACAAACAGCGCTGGAGTATTGCAGCGACAACTTTCTAATAACTACAACTTGCTGTTGAATTTAAGCAACAGTTGCATTTTAAGGCTGTCATCGGACAGCTTTCCTCACTTAGTGAATTCATCTGCATCTGCGCTAAATGGGTGCTTGACTGACACACTGAATGGTACTCCTGTATTCACTTTGAGGAAGTGCTGGTGAACACGTGGAAAGTTTTTCTTGAGCCCACTCAGCGCAAAGTTATACGGCACCAATAGCATCCCCTGTATCTTGCGATATCGTACACTACCTTCAGAAGATGAAGTTAAGTGATATTCCCCGACTAACACGAAGTAGGTTCTTTGAAAAAAAAATAAAGCAATATGGGGAAATGTCAAAAATATAAAACATTTGAATATTACGAATGTTTGCTTGATGTCCACAACACGAGCGTGCAGTTCTCACTGGCTTCAACTTTTAGATATACAAGCAGTCCTCTAAATTTTCTTAATAAGCCTATGACACACGTTAAAAACTGACCTCTTGTGGATTCCATCCAAGAATAAGCTAGAGGCTTGCAGAAGTGCAGTCGTGAGATTTTCTCGTACTCAATTTTTCTGGTGACAACATAGAGTGTTGCAAGTAGGCAACTGCTGTACTAGTTGTTACCTTGAAAGATGTTCAAGGCACAGCACACGGGCTTCATGACATGGAGTGCAAAAACCATATGTTGAACCAGAAGCCGCGAGAATATGGTAATAATTCTCCCGGCATAATTCATGAGCCTAAGAAATATATACACCGGAAACAAAATAAAATATTGTTGGATTTGAAAGTCAAACTTACCTTTACGTGTTTTTTCAGGTTGGAGTTCGAGGGCTTTCCACAACTCAACAGCTTCAGTTTTGACAAACAAAGGAGGCACTTGGAAGTGAAGTTTTCATCTTTGCAGTTCTCTATAATAAAAATTTATTTAATGCAGGCCATGGCGAAGAGTGCAGAGTTGTCGCGGCCATCGTTCCAAGTTACACGAAGGTCGAGGTGGGCAGATGACTTACTTAGACACTTCCACACTACAGCGACCTACTTCCCTCCTTGCATGTGCCTGGCATTTTTCCTTTCTAAGAGCACTGTGCTTTCTATTGTCCCTTGAGTCCCCTCTTGATTTTGGGAACACGACTATAGGTCGAAGGAAACGGCCAAGGCCTTTTGAAAGCATTGTCCTTAATGTCTTCAGGTCTTGGCCACCAGAAACCGGATGTGAGTAAATAGGCTGAAGTTATTTTCCTGTGAGGCCCTCGGACGAGGCAGAGGTGCCAGCAATCCACTTGCAGCAGTCCATTTCTACAAATCTACTTCTAGCGTGTCCATGACGCCTGCTTGGTGGACTCCGCGGCTTTCGTTAAGCTTTGAATGGCGATAGCCCTACCCTCCCCACCGGGAGTATGCGCTTCCGTGCCACTTTCCCCAGAATTGGTCGCTCTGCATGCTTCCACTCTTTAGAGTTGTGTGTGTTAGTGGTTTGGGAAGGGGAGGCAGGGGAAGGCAAGTGTGTGAATATGTGTTCGTGCACTTGTTTCGTGCTTTATGGGTATTGTCTTTTTTTTTAGTTGAGTGCATCATCAAGGGCAGATGTCTTCTGGCATGCATGCGAGCTGCAACAAGGGTCGTCGAGAGCACCTGTACATTTTGTTTGTTTGAAACATCACTTTAGGTGCTCTGCACTTTTTCTTTTTTTTTTCTGAAAAAAGGGTGGAGGGGGGGGGGGACAATTGGAATAACTTGACACCTCACATTACCGAAAAATGTTATTGTATGTTATCCATTACAGTTCCAAAATGGTAGTGAGTGCGTTACTAAGTTACCGAAAAAAGTAACTCGTTACTGGAAACGCAGTTACTTTTAACGCATTACTGCCAACGCTGAGAGCAACCCATAAAAGATGGTGCCACACAGACAATGTTGTAGAATGTCTATTGCACCACACACAGTGCCAGAGAAATGGTTACTTTCCTGTGTCAACCACACTAATGTCTAACTTTGCTGTGATTTACTTTTACCTGGTTTATTCCTCTCAGTCCAGTAGGCAGTGCAACTAAACTGTCGATAACACTTTCTCATGTAAAGCTAACAGCTTGTAACGCCCTTATAAGACGCAAAGTTGGCAGCATTCTGCACAGGAGTACCTTACAACCTGAAGATTAAAGGTAACTGATTGGATTTCACGAGAGCGTAAGTGCAGCTGGGGGCGCCAAAGAGGAACGCCTTTTTGTGCAGCCCATTATTCACAAAGCACACATTCGGCCAGCAAGCCACAGAAATAAACACCTAACAACATGGTCAGACCTAATACCTTAATCTAAAAAGCCTTGAAAATTGGCTCACATGGAAAAGGCCACCGTGCACTATTTTGCTTTGATGAAAAAAAAGGTACCTGGCACTGGTGGCGGAGGGCCTGGGCAGAGGTGGCAGTAGCTCTGCACTGGCGGCTCGCAGCCCTAATTGCAGTAACGGAGGATGGAGACCAGCAGGTAGCCACGTCAATGTCCCGGAGGCTTTTGGAAAGAGATGACAAAGCCAGTTTGCTGCCTTGTTCCGCCACCTACCGCCCTTCTGTTTTGTCAGCTCTTTCGTATTATGCTCCTTGGTTTATCTTTCTCTTCAACCAGATTTTCTACATCTTCAGTCTTGCTTGGTCTTACATCTCCTCTGCTGTAAGCTTTCTTCTTCTTCTTCTTCTTCTTCTTCTTCACCCCTGGTATATGGCTTCTTTCTTGTCTTCTTTCTTTGCTTACTTCATTCTTCCATCTTTGCCCTCTAACCCATTACAAAGACCAGTCCTTGAGTATGGCGGCATATTTTGGCACCCTTGTCAAATATACAAGAGCGAAAAACTATAAAAGCATTCAGAGCAGGTCACTTCAGTTTTATCTGTTCCAGCTACTCGTACTAGGTCAGTGCAACTGCCTTGTGCATATATCAGCAGCACATTGCTTCCATGAAATATTTCTTTACTATGTCAGAATCAAAATTAATGGGCATGTTCAGATAAGAATGGTAATCGAGGTCCCATGACCATTTTTTGTTTTCAATTAAATTTTTGTATGTGATGAGTAAATGTGTCCACACATAGGAATGAGCCTTAGTTTTGCAAGAAACTTTGTAGTAAAAAATCGTATGTCACAAGAGGTGGAGAATGTCGTTTTCGCCTCTTCGCAAAGTTGCATGTTTGGAGCATCACTGCATGCACAGTAAATTGTTTCCGCTCATAAGTATTTTTTGAGTACCTCATTACAACTTGTACTATACAAACAAACGTTTTCTTGCTGTGTCAATCTTCTGAGTAAAAAATCGCAAACTTCGCTTCTGGAGCTATGCGGTGCTAAAAAGGCACATTTCAGGGCAGGCTTGGGGCAAGATGCGTAAAAATCTCCTCACTGAATCTTTTTCTCTGTATTTTTCAGCTACATTTAATCACTTCCGGCAAGTTCTGTAGCTCTGCACTTGACCGATATTTTTCAATATGGCCTCAAAATTGGCCAAAGTTCAAAAATGTCAAAAAAGATAACTTTGACTTGGATTTAAAAATTACCCACCGAATTTCATTAAAATTTGCCTGAATTATCCTCAATACTTGATAATTTTAAGGCACCAAAAAGTGTTGCATTATATTGTTCTAAAGTATGAAAATAAATACAAAACTGAGTTCATGTTTTTGCTATCTAGAATTGCTTATTACTGCCTCTTAGTAACTGTCAAAAATTTGATTTAGCACTCACTGAACATGGTTACATTTCATTTACGACAATATGTGAATCATTCTGAATGTTTGTACAGCTTCTACTCGCTTGTTAACGGCGTTCTTAATGCGTAAAAGTGGGAATAAATTTGCTATTTCGCTTGGTGTGTCAAGAACTGGCTGGTGGCGGTGAAATGTTTTTGTATTCTCTAATTTATCATCGTAAAGTACATTGGTATGTAATCGATTCTAAAAATATATTTCATCTTAGAAAAAATTTTATATATTGCCGCGAATATTTGCAGTGTTTGTTCGTTTTTCAAATCTGCCGCGACACCACCTTATCGCTTTGTTTGCGACGCAAGACGCGACTAGATTTATCTCGATTGATCGCAGCCAGGCAAAGCTGATTCTACGTTGTTCCGGAATGTTCTAGTAACTTTGCGCCCTTTATCTCGAATGTTCGCTATCAGCTTTAAATTGAGCACGGCCGACAGCGGCGGGCATTCTGTTCGACGACCGCCGAGCACGCTTGTCGCTTCGCCGCCGCCGAGTGATTCAGTCCATTTTGGGTGCAAGTCAGCCCAATAAACAGTTCTTTTAGAAGATCCTTCGTCCGTATTCATCGCTGCTTCGACTGCCGTCACCACTACGTGACATCTGGTGGAGGTGCGGGGTAGACGTCCTTCTTTGTTATGTTGTTCAAGCGGCGGTAATCCACGCAGAATCGAAGTGCGCCGTCTTTCTTTCTCACTAGAACAACCGGTGCCGCCCATGGGCTGTTTGAAGGCTGGATGACGTCGTCGCGAAGCATTTCTTCGACTTGGTCCCGGATGGCTTGTCGTTCTCGCGGAGACACACGGTAGGGGCTTTGACGGAGAGGTCGGACGTGTTGATCCGTTATAATGCGATGCTTGGCAATTGGCGTCTGCCGCACCTTCGGCGATGTCGAAAAGCACTCACTGTAGTTTTGAAGCAGATTGCGGATCTGGTCTTGTCTGTTCCGGTGCAGGTCTGGGTTGATGTCGAAAGTGGGCGAGTTCTCTTGGTCAGGCGGATCTTCTGCGGAGGGGTCGGAGAGGGCGAAGGAATCTCGTACGTCAGATATTTCGTCGTAGAAAGCAATCGTCGTTCCTCTGTTAATATGCCGGTATTCTTCGCTGAAGTTAGTCAGCAGTACTTCGGCCTGGCCATTGCGGAAATGTGCGATGCCTCTTGCGATGCTGATTCCTCTGTCTAGTAGCAACTGCATGTTCCCCTCGATGATGGCTTCAGTGTTTATGGCTTTCGTGGCGCCTACGGTCACGATAACGCTTGAACGGGGTGGGACGCTCACTTCTGCCTCCAGGACACTTAGGGCAACGTGATTTTCCCGAGTTTTCATCGAAGCGATGGCTTCGTCCGTCGAAAGCGTGATCAGCTTGGATCGCAGGTCGATGATCGCCTGATGCTCATTAAGGAAATCCATACCCAAGATCACTTCGCGGGAGCATTGCGGTAGCACAACAAAGGTCGCAGGATAGGTATGTCCTTTGACAGTCACTCGCGCTGTGCATCGTCCTGATGGCGTAATGAGGTGGCCCCCAGCGGTGCGAATTTGTGGGCCGTCCCAAGCCGTTGTGACTTTTCTGAACTGCGCAGCGAATGTTCCATTCATCACCGAGTAATCGGCTCCTGTGTCGACTAGAGCGGTAATTTTCCGGCCGTCGATAGTCACTTCTAGGTCGGAGGTCCTGGCTCTTGCATTGCATGTCGCTCTCGGCGTCGGGTCACGGCTTCGTCGCGTATGCGAGTCACGGATTGGGCGTGTGGTCGAAGCTCCTCTGGGTGGCGGCGTCGATTTCAAGGTAGCTTGCGTCGTGGTCGAGGTTCTCATTGTGTGCGGCGTCGGTGCAGCGAGTGTCGGTTCTTCATGCGGCGTCGCGGGTGCAGCGTCTTCATGGGGCGTGGTCGGTGGAGGATCTTCGGCGTTTAGCTCGTGAGCAACCTCACCTCCAGAGGTTGCTGCCCTTAGTTTCCCCTACGGGGGCTGGGCGACTGGCCTCGTACCGCGGCTGCGTAGCTGCGGCGTGGCGACGCAAAGCGCGAGGTTGACGGCGATGGTGAGCGCGAAAAGCGGTTTGGCGTGTACTCTTCTCGACGCAGGTACTCGTCGATTTCGTGCGGACGTTGTCCGAAGCGTGGTCGTGGGGCGTTAACGGCAAATCCTCGAAGACCGATACGTCGGTACGGGCAGTGACGAAGAATATGGCCGGCCTCACCGCAATGGAAGCACAACGGCCGGTTGTCGGAAGTCCTCCAGGCGTCGCATTTCCTGGGGCTTGAGGGTCGGTCATAGGCTGGGCGGGCGGGGGCTGGGAGGCGGCGTTGTGGACCAAGTGGCTCATATCGGGGAGGACGTGGGGGTTGTCGTTGGGGCTGAGCAGTCCTTACTGCAGCGGCGTAGGTCATGGCCTGGGGTACTGTGGCCGTCGGGGTGCCAAGTGCCTGTTGCACTTCTTCCCGTACCACGTCCATCAGAGTCGATGCTTGTGGCTGTGGGGAGGATGGCAGCAATCGGCGTAGCTCCTCTCGGACGATTTCGCGGATAACGTCCCGCAAGCTGTCGCTGGTGGTGGCCGGCGTGTCCGAACGGATTGCATAGGCAGAGGAAGGGCGGTTGTACTGCCGAGCTCGGACGTCGAGGGTCTTCTCAATCGTGCAGGCTTCCTGCATGAATTCCTCGACCGTTTTTGGCGGCTGACGGACGAGGCTGCCAAAGAGTTGTTCTTTTACGCCGCGCATTAAGAACTGAACTTTCTTTTCCTCTGTCATCCCGGGATCGGCGCGGCGAAATAGGCGCTTCATCGCCTCGACGTAGCTGCGGACGGGCTCATTCGGAAGCTGGATCCTGGACTCGAGGAGTCGTTCGGCTCTTTCTTTCCTCACGACACTGGTAAATACCTTCAATAGTTCTCTCTTGAATAGCTCCCATGTCGTAAGGGACGACTCGTAGTTTTCGTACCACGTGCGTGCGGAGCCATCCAATGAGAAAAAAACGTGTCCAATCTTTGCCGCATCATCCCACTTGTTGAATGACGCCACGCGCTCAAATTCGTCCAACCATTCTTCAGGGTCTTCAACTAGGGATCCACTGAAAGTTGGCGGCACCCGCGGCTGCTGCAGTATGATCGGTGTCGACATCTTCGGCGAGGTTGCGGTGCTCGTAGCCGCGTCTTTTCGCTGTCTTGTGCGGTCCGGCAGTTTCCCGAACTCAGGCTCCTCTCCCTGGAGACGTCGGCTGGCTCGCTGAGCTGCTGGCTCGTCCTCGGGTGCGAAGCGCTCAGGGCTGGCTTCACGACTTGAAGGGGGCGTCCGGAACATGGAAGGCTACCCCGCACCTCCACCAGATGTCAGAGCAGTGCGCAGATTTCTCGGACTATGCGCATATTACCGACGATTTGTGAAAAACTTTTCGCGCATCGCCGAGCCCCTAACCCAACTGACGAAGGCAGACGTGCCGTTTAAATGGGAAGCGCCGCAAGCAGAAGCCTTCAAAGAACTTCAGCGTCGTTTACAGTCCCCACCGATCCTTGCGCATTTTGATGAAAACGCCGATACTGAAGTTCATACCGACGCAAGCAGCGTGGGACTAGGCGCCGTTCTCGTTCAAAAAAGTGACGGGCTCGAGAAGGTCATCGCATACGCTAGCCGTTCCCTTTCTAAGGCCGAGGCTAACTATTCGACCACTGAGAAGGAGTGCCTTGCCATCATCTGGGCTACGTCGAAATTCCGCCCCTACCTCTACGGACGGCCGTTCAAGGTGGTCAGCGACCACCACGCGCTCTGCTGGCTTGCCAATTTGAAGGATCCCTCTGGCCGACTCGCTCGATGGAGTCTGCGTCTCCAGGAGTTTGACGTCACCGTCGTTTACAAGTCCGGACGCAAGCACACTGACGCCGATTGCCTCTCACGAGCCCCTGTAGATGCACCGCCGCTGGACGACGATGAGGACGCCTTCCTGGGACCCATCAGCGCAAGCTCTTTTGCTCAGCAGCAACGCTCGGACCCCAACCTAAAGGGCCTCATCGAGTACCTGGAAGGCAAGGTTTCTTCACCCCCCGCTTCATTCAAGCGAGGACTGTCTTCTTTCTGTGTGCAGAATGAGGTCCTTGTGAAGAAGAACTTTACAGCGAACAAAACAGCCTACCTCCTTGTTGTACCTACTTGTCTCCGCGAAGAAGTTCTACAGGCTTCACACGACGAGCCGACAGCTGGACATCTCGGGTTTACTCGTACCCTCCGCCGCATTCAAGACAAGTATTACTGGCCCCGACTGTCTGCCGATGTCGCACACTATGTGAAAACATGCCGAGATTGTCAGCGACGAAAGACTCCTCCCACACGACCAGCAGGATTTCTGAACCCCATTGAACCTCCCTCAAGACCCTTTCAGCAGATTGGCATGGACTTGCTTGGCCCTTTTCCAACGTCAACATCTGGAAATAAGTGGATCATCATAGCGACCGACTACCTGACCCGCTACGCCGAGGCGAAAGCCCTACCGAACGGAACAGCAGCAGAAGTGGCCAAATTTTTCGTGGAGTGCATTCTTCTTCGACACGGCGCCCCCGATGTGCTCATCACGGACAGAGGAACAGCATTTACGGCGGAACTCACGCAAGCCATCCTGCGCTACAGCCAAACCAGCCACCGGAGGACAACTGCATACCATCCGCAGACCAACGGACTGACCGAGCGCCTGAACAAAACCATCGCCGATATGCTCGCTATGTATGTCGATGCCGAACATAAAACCTGGGATGTCATCCTGCCTTACGTCGTTTTCGCCTACAACACCGCAGTGCAGGAGACCACCCAGATGACACCTTATAGGCTCGTCCATGGCAGGGATGCCACGACCACGCTAGACGCCATGCTGCCCAACATTACAGAAGAAGAGAACGTCGACGTTGCCGCCTACCTTCAACGCGCAGAAGAAGCTCGAAGGCTTGCCCGATTACGGATCAAAGATCAGCAGCGGTCCGACGCCAGACGCTACAACCTACGAAGACGCAACGCGGAATACAAGCCAGGAGACCAAGTCTGGGTGTGGACGCCCATTCGCCGCCGTGGATTGAGTGAAAAGCTTTTGCGCCGCTATTTCGGCCCGTACAAGGTTCTTCGTCGGCTGGGTGAACTGGATTATGAAGTCATCCCTGACGCAATGACTGCATCCCAGTGACGCCGCGTACGACCAGAAGTTGTCCATGTAGTCCGTCTGAAGCCGTATTATGCGCGCTAAAGGCCGCTGCATTTCCATGCTCTATTTTCGCAAGATCCGTTTTTTTCCCTTACTAGTCGCATTATTTGTTTTAATGCATCGGGTCGATGCTTCTTTGAGAGGGGAGTAATGCCGCGAATATTTGCAGTGTTTGTTCGTTTTTCAAATCTGCCGCGACACCACCTTATCGCTTTGTTTGCGACGCAAGACGCGACTAGATTTATCTCGATTGATCGCAGCCAGGCAAAGCTGATTCTACGTTGTTCCGGAATGTTCTAGTAACTTTGCGCCCTTTATCTCGAATGTTCGCTATCAGCTTTAAATTGAGCACGGCCGACAGCGGCGGGCATTCTGTTCGACGACCGCCGAGCACGCTTGTCGCTTCGCCGCCGCCGAGTGATTCAGTCCATTTTGGGTGCAAGTCAGCCCAATAAACAGTTCTTTTAGAAGATCCTTTCGTCCGTATTCATCGCTGCTTCGACTGCCGTCACCACTACGTGACAATATAAAATTAATGTTAGTGTGTTTGTGTTTCTGAAGCCGATGTTTCCGTACCTGCATCTGTTTACCTCTGTGTTCAGTGGTTCTACAGGGCGCTGTCAGGAAACAGAACACCCTCTCCTGAGAGGAACACTTTATCTGTAAGGTTTTTAATCAGGAGGAGTTTTAGTCGGGACGTAATTTAGAAATGGGATGCCGCTTTATGTGCAGATTGCAATTCAGAAAATCGTAACAACAAATAAACGGCAACAGTTGATTTCGGTATGCACACAGTATATTGTCCAGCACGAAGCACAAACCAGATCACAGTCTCTTCCATTCCGAAGCAGCGGTGCAGGCCACGTAGGATGCACTGCCTTCATTTGTTTGAACGTACTTCCACATATGGAGCGTCTGAACTCCAGGCACTTTCTTTTCTGTTTTCCATTCTTTCTTCTTCGTTTTGCGAAAGTCTGCAAGCTCCCTCTGTGGGAGCTCCAGAATGAAGATGTTCTTTAGCGTTCCTTGAATTGTGTCTACGAAGCTGCTGGCTGTTTGTATGGCCTCACTTGTAGGCTTTGCCGTGTCCAGTGGCTGAAAACATCCATTTCGTGCCTTGACATTCACGTTGTTGTAGCTCATGAAACTGATATTTATTCTTGAAGTGAGTGGGAGCCCCGTCGCTCACATATGTTATCTTGGTGTAGATTGGCGCGTTGTCTTCGAGGTGTGCTTTGATTTTTGACAGAGCCAAGCATGCAAGAGCTGAATCATGAGACATATCGTCGGAAATAACGGCGTAGTTCCGAGCCGATTTTCTTGACGTGACAACGTAGGTAAACACGGTGACCTGCTTTTTCTGCCAATGGTACGCTTGTACTGCGTCTGGAAGCACAGCTGTCCAGTTTTCAGTTTTCGGCTAAATCAAAATGCAAAACAATTGCACCTACCTTGCAGCTGTGTTTTTCTTCATGTATTGCTCTTGCTTGCACAGATCTAATATAGTTGTGGGGAATCTATTTCATGGTCATTCTTTGAAATTCTCTCATACATGAAGCGGTCAGAGATTTTTAACTACCTCACCGTATTCCCATGAAGCAATCAACACTTCGTCCTCGCTGCTGATTTCAAAATTTCCTGAAGTGAAAATGCCATCTTGTGGACTGTGCTCCCAATTCCTGAGGAAACATATCACGCAGTAGGTTCCTGGCATACGCAGACTCTGCATATCTTCAGGAGAAAGCGACCTTCCAGACGCGTTCTGCAGTCCCACGAGGCACAACTAAAAGTTTGCACAGCACAGGAAAACACACACTTGCCGCTGTGGCGAGCATTTTACCTACTTAGGACGCAAGGATATGAATTTTGTGAGGCCAACCTGGGAGGCAGGGTGAGCTTGCTTGTAGAGGCAGAATGCTTCTCGCAAGGACCGCGTCATAAAGCGTTTAGGTATCTATTCTTTCTCTCCCTCCTTTTTGATTCTCACATCCTTTTTGTTCGGAGTCTGTTTAGAGCAATCGAGTTCATCCATGGTGTAATATCCTAAAACGGTGGTAATGTCTTCCTGTTGTAGTTTACATCTTGTATATCTTTCCTGTGTTGACCATACGCCTTCTTCATCCACCATTTTCTTCTATTATTGGATAACGTACCTCGTTGCCTTTGGAATGACTTCCTGCATATATTTCACGGTTAGGTTGGGTGGTAGCAGTGTCAGCAGCTGGCAACACTCTTGAAATGACGTACACCTATTGTAGGCAGCATGCAGGTTGTCTTCCCAGCTGCTGCACTGTGCACACTTCTGACGCACGCAAAGTCTCTGGAATATTATATGCTGCCTGTATCCCCAATCAGATTTTCGTCGCCATAGTTCTTGCCACCTATTCCTGCTTTCGCTTTGCATAGGAAAGTCTGAGGCATTTTTTAGAGCGCTCGGTGGCTTTAGGGGCGAGATTTCGGAGGGAAGGCTGACACTGGAGTTTAAATTTTCCACGATTTCTTCCCCAGTGTGGAATTCTTAGAATGTTGTGGTTGACTCTGCCTGCATATTATCTATGTCTTCCTTGAACCGACGGTAACAATTCTGACAGATGAAGTCACTTTCTCGTACTCGGAGAGCTTCTTCGGGAAGTAGGACTTTTTTGAGAGCAGCGACATTGGGTGTCTTTACACTGCGAAAATTAAGTCCTTTTTCAATTCTCTGTTTGTGCCTTTTTGAGTAGTCGACACAAAACGTTTGCCGTGGAAATCTCTTCTTGAATGAAAAACCCCCACCGCTTCCGAAGATTATTGCGGGACAGAAGAGCAGGTGACCGATGCAGGGCCCAAGGCTACTTTTCCAAAAAAAAAGGAGATGGACAGATGGATGGATTTTTAACACGGGCTGCCCACCGTCGACACTGATGCTGTTTCGGTCTAGCGTATGAGCTGAGACTGAAATACCAAGTATGCTTGTCGAAAGAGCCCTCCAGCGCAGAGAAAACACGTGAGTACAGAAAATAACCCCACCGGGTCTACCAGGCCTGGAAAACGACACGCAAAACTCGAGATCCGAACAACATCCGCTCACCAGGGCTATCTCGATCGAAGGCTGAGGCATAACTGCCAGGCGTTCGGTGTGGCGGCAGCACACATGGTGCTATGAAATTATGGGTCGCGCCGGGCGTTATATAGCTATAGGAGCGGCTGCCAAGCGCGGTTCATCCCTGGAGCGGCGGTAGCAGTTAAAGGCATCTTGAGAGTGCTACGGGTGCATTAATTGTTTGCATAAACTACCCGTATACACACGTCACTCCAAAATGACTTGCTAAAATATGCTTACAGTAATTTAGGTCCCACTGTTAGAACAGTATGAAAGCGAATAGGAGCTTTAGACCTTTGTATCAGAAAAAATTCACCCACAAAAAACCAATACTAAATCCAGCTTCTGACGATTGCGCATCCTAAGAGGGAATACTGAGCAGTCGTAGGGATTGAAATCATGAAGTCTGTTTTGTATTTATTTTCATACTTTAAAACAACATAATGCAACACTTTTTGGTGCCTTAAAATTATCAAAAATTGAGGATAATTCAGGCAAATTTTAATGAAATTCGATGATGTTTTATTTTAAATCCAAGTCAAAGTTGTCACTTTTTTGATGTTCTTGAACTTCTGCCGATTTTGAGGCCATATTGAAAAATATGTCAAGTGTAGAGCTACAAAACTTTCCTGAAGTGAGCAAAAGTAGCTGAAAAATACTGAGAAAAAGATTCAGTGGGGAGATCTTAATGCATCTTGCCCTAAGGCTGCCTTGAAAAGTGCCTTTTTTACACCGCATACCTCCGGAAGCGAAGTTTGCGATTTTTTACTCAGAAGATTAACACAGCAAGAAAACGTTTTTTTTATTTGTTTGCGTAGAACAAGTTGCAAAGAGGCAGTAAAAAAATACTGATGTGCAGAAACAAATTATTGTGCTTGCAGTAATGCTCCAAACATGCAACTTTGAGAAGTGGCAAAAACGACATTTTGCACCTCTTGTGACGTACGATTTTTTTCCGAGAAAACTGCAAAATATCTTGCAAAACTAAGGTTCATTCCTATGTGTGGACACATTTACACATCACATATAAAAATTTCATTGAAAACAAAAAATGATCATGGGACCTCGATTACTGTTCTTATATATGAACATGCCCATATGAATTTATTAAGCTATCCTTTCATATAAGCATTTAAACCATAAAAATTGCATCGTTGTTTATTGCTTGATGCAGTGAAATCACGTTCATTTTTTTTCTCTGGCCATATAAGTACAGAACAGCCTGCCTCATGAGTTCATGAACAATATTGTGCTTGACTTGTTCTTGAAAGACCTTGTCATTCTTGCCAACTGCCGCCGCGGTGGCTGAGTGGTTACGGCGCTCGGCTGCTGGCCCGGAAGACGCGGGTGCCGTCCCGGCCGCGGCGGTCGAATTTCGATGGAAGGCGAAATTCTAGCGGCCCATGTACTGTGCGATGTCAGTGAATGTTAAATAACCCCAGGTGGTTGAAATTTCCGGAGCCCTTCACTATGGCGTCTCTCATAGCCTGAGTCACTTTGGGACGTTAAACCCCCTTAAACCAAACCAAACCTTGCCAACTGAAAAAATTGTGCAGTGATGTCACTGATTCACTGCAAGTGTTCAGTTTTTCAGTGTCTTCATTGTAACTGTTTACTTTCTTGTAAGCATGATGTGCTTTTACTTCCCAGTGTTTCTATTACGATGAATGGAATCTGTATCGGAGAATGCATGGCTGCTGCTTATAAACATGCTTCTTGGCCCTTCTAATGACATTTGATTATTTTTTTATCCTGTTGCTATTCATTGTACTGCAGTTTGCATGTTTAGCGTTCTAGCATGTTCAACTTTGTGCATTCTTAATTCATATAATTGTTTCAGGTAGGTAGCCCTCTTCTTGAAGGCCCTGCTGCGTTATTATCTCGACACTTTTTGTAATCACTTGGAGGTGTTACAGGTGGTCATGTTAAGATTTGAATACTAAATTTTTTTTGAAAGGAGACTTAACATTTATATTATTTAGATCGGCACAGATGCCACTGAAGATAAAGAAGTTGCTCAGAGCGGTCACCACTTTTGTTAGTAGAAAAAACACTACCTGGTGCTGTGTGTGCAAGTGAACTAGCTGTGTTGCTTGTCAGAGGTGAGGTTGGAGGTTTCCAACTGTTCCTAGGTTTATTCCTAGTTCTTGTTTGATAATCTTTTATATTTACAAATAAATGTTCATAGTACTGCTGTTTCATCTCTGCTTTAATTTGATTCTTGGTTCCTGCAAATATGAAATAAAACATTGAAGTAGGTATGATCAAATAGGGAAAAAAACTCATTTTCTATCAATATTATATGGCGACGCCTTCCTGGTTAATATTCCGTGACTGGCATTCTTGGCTGCCCTTTAGTAGAGTCAGAACAGTCGTTATAGAAACCAAGTGGTGTATGGGCGTGATAGACTTCTCCGGAGCTTGCACTGAAATGTTTGCGACAAACAGATGTCAAAAACCAAAACTGGGAAGTTTCTTAAGATCAGCTGAATCTATTTTGTCAGCTGTTAGGCAAACCAAGAAAGGGACGTTGTATGTTTTGTAGAACGCTGGCATGTTGTACTCTGCACTTTCCTTACCATGCACAAAGCATGGGATTTCTTCACTCCTGTGTGGTTATTTTGAAACTGTTAGTTTGTTTTTAAGCTGGAGACTTGGAAAACATGCATGAGGCTGTTTGGGATACATATTTCCACATGGTTGATGCACACAGCAATATCTGTCGTATGCAGTTTGAAAGACGATGCTTTTATGTGTCTATGTGTAGACAGGAACCCAGCAAACCTCGGAAAAATCACAAGAGCTCACTCAAAAAAGTTTGATAAACCTACGGACTCACTCGAACTCTCACTCGGAGAAGCTCTGGCTCACTTGAACACATGAACGCAAACTCATTTAGGCTCACAAATCACTTGGGCTCACTCAGACTTGCCAGTTATCAGGGGTGAACCACTCGGAGAGACTCATGTCTCACTTACTTTTGACTCATCTAGGCTCACTCACTCATTTAAACAGAACTCGTTTTGACTCCCGGCTCATCTGGGCTCACCCAATTCGACTCGCGACTCACCTGGACTCACTCTTTTTGGCTCGTGGCTCAGCTGGACTCCCTCATTTAGACTCGGAACTCATCAGCGTTCACTAGTTCGGTCTCACTTGCATATTTCAACTCATTCACCCAGGCTCACCTTGACTCGGGACTCCTATAAGCTCACGCATCGGACAGCAGAATTGTTTTTGTGCCCAACGGCCCAAGTTACGCGCTTAAATTCCCCAAAAAAGTTGTTAATAATCTGGTGACGCAGTAAGCTCTTAACTGTAGCTATACTCCGTTTCAAACATCATGTGCAACGCTGTCAAAGCTAGCACTCTTGTTTGCGGTGCCTGCATCTGCGACCAAAAAGTAGTGCGTTATTTGTGGTGAGCGAATGATAGTACATGCTTTGCCTGTAGGCTTACCACATGATACATTTGTCATGATCTTGATTAAATGCACTGTTCATGCTGACTACATGCTGTCGCTTCCTCGTGCCATAGACCACTTGGGCACAGAACAAGTGCGTAGTAACACGCTTCCCTTTATTTTCCCGTCCAGACTACTTCCGTACCTTTCGCAGCGTTACACTTGATGTTTGAAACGGAGTATGGGCTCCGTGTGCTGGTATGGTGGCGCCAGCAGCGACCACATCGCCAGCGCCGCCTCGTGGCACTCGCCGCGTTAACCGGACGCTCAGTCACGGCCGGTCTCTCGAGGGGAGAGCGCCCCCCTCCCTCCCCCTCGAGACGCCCTGGTGTCCCTACGCCTTCCTCCATGCCCGATGCGTTCACGTCAGCCCGGCCCCATTGCAGACGCGCACTGACCGCGATGCCATTCTAAGTCAACACCTGCTTTTATGCGGATTTCAATGCATTGAAAGCCTTGACGGCACCGCTGCTACATTTAGTTTCAATTGCTTTCAGGTTGGGCTGATCACTGATTCCAAACAACCATGATTGTGTTGCAGTCCCGACTATGATATCCCGACGGCACTGCAATATCCGGCAGCGCAGTTGAGCTTATTGAGATTAAACACCTTTACAGTTTGAAAAACAATTCTCTCATTGCCTCAGATAATGAAATCAGCTATGTATAATTTGCATCCACTGTGACATCCGCTATGGTCGACTAGAATGGCGAAAAACGCAAACTTGCTGCACATATCAGATGATAATGCTCCACTGCAGGATTGACCCTGCTTTACTTTGCGCATTCCCCAGAGAAAAATTACCACAGCTCTAAGCATACAAAAAGACGGGTTTCTTGCTTAGTGGCTGAAATTATCTGGAACCTCCTACTATGGCGTCCCTTATTGACTGATTTGCATTGGGACGATAAACCCCATTAACATCAAAAGATTAATTCCATAAATTAAAGGTTTAGCGATGTATTGGGAAATCCAAGGAATATATATATAGGGAGATTTGAACCACTCTCTATTTTTCTGTTTACTCGTCCAGGACAAGATTTGAGACCTCAGAAATGCAACAAATAAAGATACAAAATTTTTAACCACTGTAGGAAATAAAATGATGCAAATAAATACAAAAGAGCTTGGGTACAACAATGTGAAAAACGACATAAGCACTCTCAGAAGTACGACGTCGCTTCCATAGCATACACACACGCACGAAAAAAAAAGAAACAAAATTGACATGCTGAACCACAGAGGAGCATAACAAACGAATACAAACTTCAGATGCTAGATCCAAGAACTGCACCGTAGACCATATCCTGCGACTGACTGAGCGAATTCCTTCCCTTTACATAAGGACATAAAACAACTACCAATGATGGCACGTTCAAAACACCCCAGTCGATGTAAACCCTTTCCCAGTTCGCACTCATGAATTTAATTCCATAGTACACCCATTTTCCAGCAGACCCTCTGTGCAGGAGCGAGCCTGCACGATGTCCAAGGAAGCGTTAAAATATATTTGGTACCTTGACTGCAGCGTTTTTATAGTTGTTATGACAATGGTAAAGACAGCAGTAGGTCGAGCACCCATAATTATCCAAGTTTGTTTTCGCCTTCGAACGCAACACCTCACCGCTCGCCGCGCTCACTGCAAACTGAACCAGAGAGCTGCGTTGGCTGCGTCCGCCTTTCGCCACCGCGGTTAACCAGGTGGCGCCACTCGCGCACGCCAAACTGCAGCGCACTGAGCCTATAATCTGTAGCCAGGCCTGACTCGGGCATAGAGGCCCGTAGCTGCCACTCGCAGGTCATAAATATCTAAGGCCGCTGCATGTGTTCTGCAACCAATTCAAAAACTTCAAAGAGAACTAGAACAACCGTGATACAGCAAGCAACAGCTTATATCGAACGAGACCAAGAGTGGAGACTAGTCAACTTTTCTCACCTTTTAGTAATGTTCCAGAGTGCAGCAGCCACAAAAATTACGAACCATGAGACAATCAAATTTCTCGTCATCTTCACCAAAAGCTATTTAGTATTCAGTATTACGAGGGCACAGGAAACTTTTTCTGAACGTTAGACTCGTGCCCAGTCAGCATCATGGATTCACTTGGGATCATGTCATTGTTCAACCTCATATCATGGACTTATTTGATTTGATAGGCCTATGCTCTACCGGACTGACCAGGAGGACTGGGGTCACAGTCTGAATGTGAGCCCACTCTCGCCACGATTTGGATCATGATCTGCATGTGAGCCTAGACTTGCGACTCAGATCATGATCTGAATGTCAGTCCGGACTCGCTCACGACTCAGATCATGATCTAGATGTGAGTCTGGGCTCTCATGACTCAGATCATAATCTGAGTGTGCATCCGGACTCACAACTCAGATCATGATCTATGAGCCTGAATGAGTCCTTTCATGAGCGAGTCCACTGACCTATAGAACCCAATGACCAAAATGCATCAAACTGTGCCAAACCAGACAAACTGCACCAAACCAGATAAGCTGCGCCATCCTGATAAAAACTGGGACAAATTGCTCCTAACTCGCTGCTTTCAAATTGGACAGTGCTGTGTGCCGTCTATTCAGGCAGACATAGCTTTAGATGTTTCAGCCATTTCAAAAGATTAATTGAAGCCCACGTAAAACAAACATGGCTCACGCGGCATTCATTCCTATTTCTCAAAATTTGCAGTAAATGGACAGAAACTAACATCACAACATGGACTTCCATGGTAAACTTTCTATGTCATATGCATGTGCGAGCCGTCTTCGGAACAGCTTAAAAAACACAAGCAGCACACACGTCTAAATGGAGGCCGACCAATGTCCTCGTACCTTGCATGTCTTTAGAATGTACCTCTCATCAGCGTAGATCATGATCATAATCTTAATGTGAGTCTGGACTCACTCATGACTCGGATCGTGATTCGAAATTAGCCTGAATGAGTCCACTCAATAAGGAGTCTTATGGAACCTATGGAACCCAGTGACCAAACTACGCCAACCCAAAGAAGCTTGCCATCCTGATAAAAATTGCGACAAATTGCTGCTAACTCGCTGCTTTGCTTTGCTGCTAACTCACTGCTAACTCGGTGCAGTGGGCAGACTATCCAGGCAGACATAGCCTTAGATGATGTTGCCATTTCAAAAGCTCAATGTCCGTTAAAGCCCACACAAAAATGAGCATGACTCATGCAGCATTCATTCCTATGTCCCGAAGTTTTCAGTAAATGGACAAAAACAAACGTCGCAACGCAGACTTGCATGGTGAACTTTTTGCCATATGCCTGTGCAAGCAGTCTTCGGAACAGCTTACAGGCTTGCGTGTGTTTAGAAGCTACCTCTAATCAGCGTTCGCGATGTTGCGATCAAGATCGTGGCTGCACAGTGCATTCGTGCACGCATGCTTGTGGCGCCTGTGTCTTTATACTACAACCTACCACTACGTCCGGGGACTTTTGATCTAACTCCACTTCACTTTATTCCCTTTTTGCCTTTTTTATTGCCTTTATTTAAGGCCCCCAGGATTGGGGGCATTGCATAAGGGGTGGGTTACATGCTGTAGACCAAATTATGCACACAAGTAAGACACCTGAAATGCACATATGTTCGCTGTTAACTCAGTGCCGTAGCCACAATGAGCATTGTAAATGTCGTGTCAATCTCATTCATGTAGGCCAGTGTTCATTATAAATGAGCGTAGCTGCATTTTGTTGCTGCATTTGCATTTTGCCATTCACTTCAGCTGTAGGGCATGGTAATCCTGGAGCTCTGGCATTTGTTAAAAAAATTGCTCTATACATTGTGCAACGTTAGTGCAGGCTTTGTGTGCACTACAGGCAGAAATGTCAACAATACTTCAACCATCCCTGGTGCTGATCAAAACTGGCTTGTCTTATGAGGATAAGGAGGTGACCGACTGAATAATTATTTTTGAAAGAAGCAAGCACAAATGGGCATGAAAACGTGACTGAACTGACTGAAATAAATGAAAAACTGAGGTTTTGATGTGGAAGAGATATATCAAACTTTTCTAATCTTTTTAGAGAAAGGTCAGAAGAAACATATCAGCACATTTGAGCTACTGTACTCTAAAGTATGTGCAATGTATGAATGGGCTGTTCAGCTAAACATTGTGTAATATATATTCTGCAAGGGTGTCTCCTCCTTAATTATACAGCGTAAAACTTCATGTTGATGACCTCTCAGGTGTGACTATATACCAATAATTACAATATTAATGGTGTGGTGCATCTTGTACTTACTTTTCTAGTGTTGTTTACCAACCTAAGAGAGTTTGAAACGAAAAGCTGCATACCCCAGCGGGCTTCTAAACCAATGTTTTAACGATCTAAAGTGCTCCAGATTCGAAATTTTAGTTCTCTAAAACTGCTCCCAAATCAATGTTCCTCTGCTTCAACATGCTCCAAGCTGGAAATTTTAGCACTCCAAAAGTTACTACAAATTGCAATATACCAGTAGCATCACTAGGAGCCCTTGGTGCCTAAATACTTGCCCAAATCAGCCGTAAAACAACCAGAGCTTCACGAGAAGTGTGTCTGTGGGTGTACCGAAGATGGCAGGAAGTCATTTAACCATGAAGATTGCCACAGCAATCTTTTACAAATAAACCCAATTAAAACAAAGCTAATGATATTTCACTCAGAACACAAACGACTTGTCAGCGCTCTAGATGTATACCTAAATAATCACATTATTCTCCCATCAAGTTCTGTAACATTTCTCGGTGTGGCGCTTGATTCACATTTAAAATTTAACCTTCACACTAAATCTATTAGCAAAAAAGTTGCACTCGGTATACGTATACTAATTAGAACGCGTTATTATTTCCAACAGCATATTCTTCGCTCACTTTATTATGCATTCATTCATAGCCACCTCAATTACTGTTTATCATCGTGGGGTAACACGTACTATACCCATCTTTCTTCTTTGTGTCATCTTCAAAACCAATCTGTTAGAATAATGACATTCAGCTCATACACCGCATCTAGTGCTCCCCTTTACCGCCGGCTCAATATCTTACCTCTCCTTTGTTCACTCCAACTGAAACTAGGTTTATTAATTTATCGCGCCCGTCACAATAGCACTGCTCTCCCTATATCTACAGGTTCCTGTTTGTGTAACGTTAATAATACTAGATTCGCTGAACAACATAATCTTTTGCTTCCGAATGTCAAAACTAATTATGGCAAACTGTCCGCTTTATTTTCAGCAATCACTGTCTGGAACTCGTTACCCGCAACCATCAAATCATTCCGCACCGAAGCACAATTCCATAAAAACTTGAAAAACTATGTACTGCATAATTGCCTTCAATTGCCACGCCAGTGAAACCTGTTAGTATTGTGTACAACTTCTATTGCCTGAGTGCTTGTTCTATGTTCTCTTTTTGTGTTTGCAAAATGAGTTTTAAAATTTAGCATGACTAAACTGTTATTTCAGATCTTACTTTTCATTGCACCTGTGTTCCGCTATGTAATTGCTATCTGCCATATATTTATCCTACCTCAAATATTCAATTAATTACAGGAGGTCCCCCTGACAGTTTCCACTTTGGGACCTCCTTCTGTAATAATCAATTTATGTACATCTTACCTATACATCTTTTTCAATAAACTTTCAAACTTTCAGTGTGCACCAAAGAATTCATCCCTTTTATGCGCATCTCTTAATTTCCATCTTACATGCAGTGCTAGTCTTACATGCATAGCCCGAGTTAATGTCCTCTGACATTCCGAGTTACATCCCAAGGTATTTGGGATATCGCTGGGGTGGTACATTTGGATATGGTTGCCTGAGGTTGACTGTCATCAAAAGTGCTTCAGTGAGAAAGGTGCGGAACAGGTAACGGGAGTCTACAGAAGCAAACAGACAAACAAAGAAGCATAAAGTATACACTGGCACTAACTGCATAGATAGTAGCTAGTCACTAAAGTCTCTGTGTGTGTTGTTTTTGCCAAGAAATTGAAGTAAATATGTATTTTTTCTTTGACCTGAAATATCTCAAGATGGCAATTTTTGTTACTTTTGACCCATTATTGGAAGGACAAGATGATAGAAAGCCGATCTTTTTTTCAATCTACAGAGATGCAAAGCTACCGAACTGGAATGGTACACATCTGCTCTACGACTTTTTATAAGGGAGTTTATACTGCGAAAACGCCAGAAATATTTACGGTTTTGGAAGAAATGCTGCAGAACTGTATTTGATACAAAACAACAGTGCTGGCGGCTCATTTCAAGGGCGAGGAAATCGATAATGAAATAAAGCTAACCTGAATGACCTAGGTGGTATATTTACTGAGAGAACAGGTTTTGGACTAGCCCAAAAATGCACTGGAAATGTAGGGCCTACCCTGTGCCCTTGGGTGGTTACTTGCATGCAATGTGAAAAATCTGAATAGAAACTTCTTCTGGCCGCAGTGCAGCAGTCATGATCACCAGCTGTTGTTAGACAGGACAGCATTGTGGCTAGGTTGTCAATTGCAAGGCCTCCTGTTGTTGCCATGTTTGTGTCATCCAAGATTTTAGGCTCTATTTCAGTATATTCTGAAGGCTCTGTTTACCTGTGAAGAAGCCTCTTCAGCCCCCGTTAGTAAATAATAATTAGCAAGGATCATATTTTATGTTTACTCGGAATCGTAAGACCACACCTGCATGTGATCACTTGGCTTCAACAATAAAATATTCGGGAATTCATCTGAAGGTATTCATCGCATCTTGTCAGCTATTTTTTTTTGCAGTCTCTTGTCATCTGGTTTAATCTCATGTTAGTGGCGGATAGCTGTGGTTGTGCCAATTTTCAAGTCCAGCAATCGCTCATCACCACTCAGTTATCAACCTATTTCATTAACAAGCATAGTTTACAAAATGCTTGACTATGTGATTTATTCGTAGTTAGTTAACTGCTTGGAAGAAAATAACATTATCTTAAGTACCAACACAGCTTCTGTAAAGGTTATTTCATGCGTGATCTACATTTATCTGTTGATGCTGGTATTGAAATCGACTTCAGATTTCTTTTCTAAAGATTTGATCAGGTGCCTCACAACACGTTATCAACCAAGCTATCACTGCTTAATATCAACCTTTGTCACATATATGTAAAGGATTTTCTAGGGCTCAGTTTACTACAATCAATAACCATATTTCATCTTTCAGCCAAATACATTCTGGCATCCCACAAAAGAGTGTGCTTGGCCCTTTACTTTTTCTTATGCAATAAAACCCCGCTGTACTAAACTCAGATATAGTAAAGCGAAACCCTGGTCCCATTTCTCCTTCCATAGATGATTGCACATTTTTTTTCCGGTTGTAAAGATTTTTTTCAAAGAAACAGCTATAGTAAAGAGCGTCTGGCCGTGGCGCCATGCTTTCTGCGGAACGATGACACCGCGGTATGCACTAAGTCAAGGATCGCGAAGCAAATATTTGGGGGAAAATGGATATCTAAAATGATAAAACGCCACTATAAAAAGACTCAGAATACCTTGCATCCTGCTGTTATTGTCCCTTTATGTGATAGTTGTTTATTTCAGTAATTACATTTTATGTTCTTGTATTTTTGTTCAAGTCTTGTGGAAGTACCGCATTTGCAAGAATACAATGCAACCACGAATGTAACAAGAGTTTGATTCCATGTGAAAAACAAAGCTTTACATGCACACGACACAGTCTTCTGCAGCCTCGGCATCATTTAAGAGCCAATAGTGATGAAACGCGTGGAACACAGTCAAGCGCAGCAAAGCTGTTCATGTTTCTCCATGTTTCCCCGTGCTTCGCGCTGCCGTGCTGCGAACGTTCACTCCTTTTCTTCCCTTCCTTACTCCTCACTGCACTTTTACTGCCTTTTCTTTCTCAGCGACCCAAGCCACCTTGTTTCTATGTTCATAGCTAGTTTTACTTTTTTTTTTCCCACGAGCGCCGCGCTTAACCCAGCGGCCCTAATTATTCAAAAAGTTGGCTTCTCCTCGCAGCTCTCAGAAAGTGGTGGTGGTAGTGGTTTTTTTAATTAAAATAATAGTAAAAACGAAGGAAAAGATTTTTGCTAGCCCTGGCATCTGCCATCGATACTGAAGCACCTGAGCTGGGGCAGCGGAAATATATTTCCATTGCCCGAAAGATGCAAAAGACGCTGACCCGAAAGATGCGGGTTTGATCCCAGCCGTGGTGGGCGCATTTCTATGGAGGCGAAATGCTAGAGGCTCATGTGCTGTGTGATGTCAGTGCACGTTAAAGAACCCCACGTGGTCGAAATTATCCGAAGCTCCGAGCCCTCCACTACGGCGTCCCTCAGCCTGAGTCACTTTGGGACATTAAACTGCATAAACCAAACCAATCATTCATATCACATGCAATAGCTGTGGGCTGTAAGTTTCGCTAACCCTAAAAAATTTTGTAATCTTATGCCATCTTTACTGCTCGACTTCCTTGCATACTTTTATTATTTAACTCATGCATTTTGTTTCCTCTTTATGATTGTTAGGGTTTAATGGCTGCTGTTAATTCTGATCTCAATTTTTGACACATTCTCTGGTTTCCTGTCACTCTGTTTGCACTTTTTCTTGTTTTTGAGCTTGTTACAACTTTTTATTGATGAATTGTAACCTGCTAATGTTTATATTACCAATGTCAATTGGTGTTCTTTCTGTTAACCTTGCTCCAACGTTTTTATGTTGTTCATTGTCTTTTGTGGTTACATGGTATTTTATTTTGCTGTGTTGCCTACCCTTCTTATATAATTCCATGGAAGTCCTTAAGGGTATTTTGAAAAAATGAATGAAATAAATGAACAGAATAAAACCGTTTCCAACAAAAGTAATCTTTGTGCAGTCTCTGGTGCTTTGGTCTTTACGTGGCAACAGTGAGTGACTATAAACTGGTCATTCCCAGAAAGTGCTTGGAAGCCTGGTTCAGTCGATGGGAGGTTATTTTGCTTCGAATGTGCACCATCCTGTCTGTCCCATTTGCCATTAGTTTTAGTGCTGAGATGAGTTTGAAAGTGGTGGTTTATGCAACATTAAAACATGCCCCACCACACTATGGGATGCTTCATGTGCGACTCATAACAGGCAGTTGAGGAGGTGCACTTCCCAACTCTACCCTGTGTTTGTCGTGGGCAGTTCAGGCCACGGCAAGTTGGTTGGAATGACTCTTTCACGGTTCTTAAGTGCCGCTTGAAATCAAGCTTCTTTTTGTATATGTATTCTGTGGGTACCAACCTGTGCCGGGCGGGAGAGGAGACCTCTAATCTTTGGGATAAAAAAAGGAAAGCTTTCAATGTCGGAGCACACTGCAGTGCAGTCTCACATTAACATTAGAAAGCAGCACTGCCAAACAGGTGCATATTTCACTTTGCATAAACCGGTGAGTTACGTTAGTCCTGATGATCATTCCTGCCAGTACACCTGCCAAACCTTTGCATTTTGAGCCTTTGCATGTGACAATATGTTTGTTTAATGTAAACCTTTGTCTGCAAGAATGCAAAATAACAAATCTGACTTCTGGGAAGACTGGTACAATTCTGCCTAGGCTAGCGATCGAGTCACAGGTGAGAACTGTATTTGTCACTGGGAGCAACGATTCGCCAGTGTTTGTGTGGCAATAACTCCACATGTTCCCCTTCATGAAAACCCAGATGCCTCTTTTCTTTGCGTGAATTATGTCGAAGTTTCTCCGTGGTGGAAGAAGCATTTGGAGCATGGCAAAGTGCACATAAATGGAAAGTGAATGCTGCCAACCACGTAACGCAAGACAAAAAGCACTAGCTCTGCTCTGTGTTGTAGCCATCTGGGTGAACACATTCAAGGAGCACGTCCATGTTACCAGCAGTAATAAAAGAACTATGGTTTTTTGAGAGCGGATCCATTGCATGCACAAAATGGTTTGCTACATGTACACCATTGCAACTTGACGACAAAACATGCATTATTGCTGCAAAGAATGCTGCGAACAAGCTATTGAACTGCTGCAAAGTGGAGCGAGTTTGTGGAAAAGATTTAATATGTGGTATCTTCTGAGATATCTTACAGCAGGCATCTTCAGCATCTTCTAAACATTTGGAATGCTCTTAACGTTAAGGTCAGAGACCTGTTGTCTACTTCCAGGTTTGGTCGTTGTGTATTTGGCACTACAGGTCAGTGCAATGAACAAGAGACAGTTGAGTGATGACCACTGATATGGTGTGTCACCAGTGGCATTCCCGGCGCTGCTGTTGACAGAAAAGAAAGTTTTCTTGGCCGTCTTTGCTGTGGCTGTAACATTGCTGCGGAAACAATGGTCGCATGCAATGAAATGACTATAACAACCTCTTGGTCCCTTTGGGGGTGTGAGGCTGGGCTTCTATACTTTGTTTCATACATCAGGTGCAACACTGTGAAAGGTACGGAAGCAACAGCGTGTTGTCAGCGATAAGAGCACATTTAATTGACCTCATGACAAATGCATTGTGTAATAAGCGTGCAGGGAAAGCATTAATAATTTTTTGCTGAGCACGAGGAACACACTACTTTTTGGTTGCGGATGTGGGCAGTGCAAACAACAGCGCTAACTGTTGCACCTGATACATTAAATGCAGTATAGAAGAATGGGTATTTGAGCAATGAATTGCCTCTTCTCCACTGAAAACTCAATGTCGCTTCAGTGTAGGTTGGGAGTGGCTCTATTTCCTGCTTCCCTCTGCGGGGATCACTGCTCAAAGCTGGGGGGGGGGGCCGAGAAAGGCAACACTGCACACACCAGGCGGGCATCTTGGGAGCTTGGCAGGTAGGACTTGACTGATGAGGCCCGGAGGTAGTAATGACAAGAGGAGGTTCACCATAACACTACACAACACCGCACTATAGGAACACTGCACTGCCATGGAGGGACATGGATGGTAGGGCTGCCTGCACAGTGACTGTCTGGTTATGGAATGGAATTGCAAACTCTGAGGAGCTGTGCAGTAAAGCTTCTATGTTGACACTGTCCAAGTAGGTAGCAGCAGCTATGTGACTGGATGATTGTGAAAGATTTAGATTACCAAGCTAGGCATTAAGGAATTGTGGATTTCTAAAAAGTCAGATCATATGTGTTGTGCCTCTCAACTAGTCACATAAATATGTGATAAACTCTTTTTGCACGGTTCTCACTTCAAAGCCCAGTCTCCATACTCCACCTCACTCTGTAGCAACGCTTGGAGCTGAGAACTGCAGGTCTCGACCTGGCAGCATGGCAATCCAGGGGCATCACTTATGACAACATTAAGTGCAGCAACACTAAAGCCGCACATGTTGCTGTAAATAATGCTGGTAATGTTGGAGTGCAAATGCAGCTCAATATTGAGTGTATGAGAGCAAATAAATTCGTAAACCATATCCAGAATGCTAAACTTTATTGACAGTTTAAGGAAGGACCATACGTGAGACCCCAAACAAGCACCATGGGGCCTTACAGGTTTCTTGTCGATCATTTTTTAACAGAGCAGCTGAAATATCAGGCTGTATGGGAGAATACAGCTAGGCGCCCAGAAATGCATTAATGAGTAGATTGCAATTTGCAAGGAAGTTTCCTAAAAAGCAGCTTATGAGTGCGAAAAGCTGTAGCACTGCCAGCATGATGTTTAATAATTGCAAGCTGCTGATGCAGTTTCTGTAGTATGGGAGCCTCAACAGTTTGAGATTGCATCGTTATTGCAATTAATTTTGAAAGTCTCCAAAGTTCTCGCCCTCCCTCTCCTTGCTTTATGCGAGCCAAAAGGGTAAAAAAGTCATTTTTCCACTATAGGGTCATTCCTACTGATGTCTGTAACAATAATAGCAACAAAAAAGACTGTGGCTGCTAACACAGAATTCTGTGAAACATGCTTAAATTTGTGATTTCTCTCAGAGTCACAGGAAGCTAGGGCTATTGCTCCTGGATGTTTGGAAGGGTGTTTCTTTTTGACCATTTAATGTTTTATCCTTTGCTTCCCTTTTAATCTTTGTGGCCAGTTTTTTGTAATGGTTATCGGAAGGTGCCCGGGATGACCACTTGGTCTTGAGCGCAGCTTGAGTACTCAAGCTGGCATTACAGACTGCTTTTAGTTTGTGCAATATGCTTGCAACCTGCCGAAGTATATTCAGTGCAGTGTTTTGTTTAATGAGCTTTGTGTGCCCAGAGTTGAGTTGGGTGGCAGTAAGCCTTGCCAAGTAGACAAGAGTTTTTCTTGGTAAGAATAATACTTTATTGGTGCAATGCCATGGTACATATATGTGCCTGCCCAAGCCAACAGAGGGCTTGTGTGGCACTGCCTGGCAGCATGGGTTAAGTCAGAGCATACGGCACTTTCAATTAACATTGCCAAACAAGTAGAGCAAAACTAAAGAATAGGCAGGAAGAAAAAGGAGAGAGAAATCAGAATAAGGTCTCATTTAGTATAGCTAATTTCGGTTCCGAAAACTGGAGATGATTTTCTTCTTGCAGCTTGAAGGTGAACTCTTCTTGAGTATTTGTCCCACGATACGTTCAGGTCTCACAAGCGGTCAAGAAGGTTGCAGGAAAGCTCAAAATTTTCATCTTTCACTCCAGCGTTTATAAACTAGGAAGAACTGCAATGAGGTCAGTGATACTGCACAGCAGAGAAAAAAGTAAATTCAAGCACAAGTGCTAATTTGTTCTGTGTGCGACAGAGTTGTATACAATATATTCTCAAGTTGGAAAGCCTGTGTGAGGCACAAGGGAAGATGAGTGCATGACAGACTAGGGCATAGGTCGGTGGAGTTGCTCATGAGTAGCCTCATTCAGGATCACGATTAGAGTCGTGAGTCAACTGTCATTCAGATAGTGGTCCGGGTCGTGAGTCCGGACTCGCATTCCGATAATAATCCGAGTCGTGAGTACGGGCCATTAAAGAAAATAATGTTCAGTTGGGTATTCTAGTAGGTTCCAAATGCTGCCAATTGGACCCAATAGGTCAGCCACTTGTGCTCATGAATTCAATTGGGCACTCCATTCTGCTTCCCTAATTCCAGATGCGCATTTCAACTGGATTGTCCAACTAGTTTCCCGAGTTTCCAATTGGTTTCAACATTCCCAATTGGAACCTATGGCAACTTTCAATTGGGTGATCGATTTGGAAAGCCTGAGTGAAAGCCAGTGATGTCCTTTGCGGAGGTCTGCATATATAGAGCGGCCTATAAATTCAGAACAGAGTAATAATTAGGTTTTTATAAAAGAGATTAGAAGCTTAATGTTCTGAATTGTTTTCATCATTTTCACCATCACCACGGGTGCTATTAAATAAGATAGCTTCGCTTAATGGACAAACACGACTGGCCCCAGCAGGAGGGTCCCAATTGAGAGTGGGGTACATATATATGATATATACTGGCATATTAATAGCGTTCAACTATAGTGTTCCTTCTGTATAGGACAGGAGAACTTTTATTATCACACAAGAAGAGGGTAGCCAGAGGGCTACCCGCCGAGGCGACAGCCGAGAGGTCCTTACTCTCGGCAGCGGCTTCGGGCAGTCGGACGAGTTGTTGCCGAGTCGCCGGGTCGGAGCTCAGTAGTAAGGCCTCTCTTCGGTCTTTTGTCTTTAAGCCTCGTTTCTCCCGAGGGGCATGAGGACATTCCCATAGTATGTGGTGTAGTTCGCAGTTTCCTCATTTTCCTTGTGTAAGATGCATACTTGTCGGTCTTGCTTGATTTCGTTAAAAGTGTGTAATTCCCATAACTCTCACTCTTGTAGAAATGTTGGCAGAGGTCTCCCAGCAGTCCTGGAAGAAAAGCCATCTGGTTCCAAATAGAATTAAAGAATTAAAAATTTGATCTTTTAGCAGGGCAGTTGATTAGTTGGGATTAAGAGAACTTCTTTTTAGACTAGTTGGCAATTGATCATTGTAATTTAAAGGTGTCAAATACCATGCACTTCTCTCATGTGTGGTTTTCATGCCTTTAAATTGCAATAGTTGGGGTTAATAGCTGTGCCATTTGAGATCAGTTGGTGAACCATTTGGTCTGGTTGGGGGACCAATCGGTCTCAAATGGGTGGTGAAAACACAACTGGCTTTCGACCAGTTTGCTTCAGTTAGAAATTTTTCAATTTCACCTATTTGTTTTTTAGCTGGGTGAGGCTCAGATTATGGTCTGTGTTTTCGTGACGACTGTGTACTGGAGTCTGCATGGCCATAGACGATACAGATGATGTGTGCTTAGATACGTTTTTTTTCCTCCGCATTTGCTGAGAGCAGAGGGGAGGAAAGGTTTACTGTTGTGACCGAGGACAGTTCAGGGCGAGATGGTGTCTATGGGCGACCACAGAAGAGGTCCTGTGGAAGTGATGAAGATGGTGTTTTGTACCTTGTGCTTTGACTTTTGTGTGGGTGCGGGTGCGGTAACGAGCAACGTGAGGATGTGTCGGAGGTCATGCGTCTTTTACACACTTTGAACTGATATTAAGCTGTGTGTTCCCATGCTTGCTGCTAACATGGTATCAGCTTATTGAAATGTCTGGATGCCACTACAAAAGCTGAGAAATCTGACAACTGCAAAAAAGTGTAGCAGTTTACAAAACCATTCTGGCCTACTCGATAGAGAACCAAATGTCGGGTTCTTGAATCATACAGCATAAACTCTTGATATGGTGAATGTTCTAACATGCTATCTATTTCAATAACAGACAGGGAGTTTATTATCCTTAAAAAGAATGCCACTAACTTTGCTTGATAGCTGCACAATTACTGTATATTGAGAAAAGCGGGAGCTAACTGTGAAGGGGGTAGAAACAGGACTGCCTTTGTTGATAGCAAGCACATTTTCACTTGTTTCTTCATCGGCCTTGCATGTAGATAGATGTCATGAACTTACAGTTGCTGTGTGCTTCAGTGCTTAAGAGATTCTCAATTGCATCCTCACGGCCATGTATGTTGTGTGCAGGTACACATCCAGCATAAAATGTTTTGCCAACTAGCCGATATCCTATTGTTTTAAATGTCACAGAATACTTGCAGTGGGAATGCTCATTTACTATTGATTATGGTAATTTGGTCTTTCTGCATTAAGATCAAGCTGACAGCTAATCATTGGTGATGCGACATAAGCCATCAAAGGTATGAATGTCCTGTGCACGGACCTATACTTCGGACAGTACAGTAGCGGTACAATGCTTAATTATTGCCTGCTTTTTTATTTGCATGTGGCCAAGGCTTCAAATCTAATTTATGATCATTTGTTCCTGGAAGCTACTACTAGCATGTAGCAGAGCCAGTTAGAAGATAAGCTGACAACTGAATTTGTTCCTTGACAAATGCATTGGGCATGCAGCGGTGCTGACTTAATTTTTTTTTTCATGCAATTATGTAACTGTACTTTACAAATAACTAAGGTGCCCTGCACTTGGCCCTAACATGAAATGTTTTTTGCTCCTAGTGCACGTTTTCATTGACTGCAGTACGCACCAACAGCTTTGAAAATGCAGTGGCTTAAAATTTGTTTGCCGCAGCACAGTTCCCCTGAAAATGAACTCTTAAGAACACCTTTTTTTTTGACGAAGATTTATTGTGCTTTCATGAGACATGGTTAATCTCATCCCAATTTCACTGCACTGACATAGAACATGGGGCTCTAGCATTTCTCCTCCATTGAAATGCCACTACCGCGGCCGAAATCAAACCCGCGTCTTTCAGGTCAGCAGCCCAGCACCATAAGCACTGGGCCACCACGGCGGCTTTATATACTGATCAGGTATAGACAGTGTTCAAAGGCTGATATCACCCAAAAGGAAAGTTCAACACTTCTTGCTAGTGTTTGCCCGTGGGGCTGAAACTTGGAAGCTAGCAAATAAACTAAAAAAAAACGAAGGGCTTTACAATGAGTTACGGAAAAACAATAAGTGTAAAGTAAAAAGGACACAAGAACAATGTGTATGAGAGAACATGAATTAATGATATCTCAGTGCATTAAGAGCACGAGATAGACATGGATGAAACATGCAATATGTAGCATGGTGTGTTTGAGTGACTGTCAAGGCAAGGCACAAGTAGTTAAAGTTAGTTGAGAATATGTTGCAGTAACGAAGCAAGGAAGTTTGCTGGTAACAGGGTGGCCACGCTAGTTGCAAAGGAGAGGTGATTGGAGATAGAGGGCCCATGTTGTGCAGTGGAATGGGATGACGTCTTACAATCTTTGGATTGCAAGATATGCAATTTCAGCACTTTTGGCTACAGGAGCAGTAATTTTTTTTCTGTTTTGCAGATCTCAGCGATGGTGACATCAGGACTGAGGAGGACGACGCTGATGGCCTTCAGGAACAAAGTGAACATAAGCTTGGGCAATTTTTAAGCACTGGATGGCATTTAATAGCTCGGCTGCAGAACAAAATTGGTTCCCTGGGCCCATGTTCACTCTTCAATCTCTCGCGGTATTGATCCTTTGAGGTGCTCAACGATTGGCTGAGGCAGCGGAAGTGGGTGTGCTACTCAGCTGCACTGCAAAGTGTCATCGAACCAGCCTTGAATATAGTGAGGTATACGTGATTACCAGAATGCACCTAATATGGCAATTGACGATGGAAGAAGACGAAGACCTAGTGGGTGGATACGTGTCTGCTTCTAGGTCTGTGTTTTCGCTTTTCGCTGTCTTCTCGTGTGTGGCGTGGGTCGGACAGTGCCCTCCGTGCGACCGAATGCTGACGACGCCCCTACGGAGAAATTCCCGGCACGGCGGGCGCATTCTCAAGTGAGAAAACCCAACCGGAACCCTCAGGGGCAAGCTAGGCTTAGCTCGGCGCTGCCGAGCGAGGCCGCGCTACGCGTCTGCATGGATTCTGCGTTGTCGACGACGGCTACGCGGATGCCCGCTGTGTTGCCACCTGACGCAGCATCCACGTCCACGCAATCGTCAGCGCCTCTAGGCCTCCAGCCTGCGCCGTCTTCCGATGCTACGACTTTGGCCTGTGACATGGACTGCTCTACCGCCTCCGTGCCCGTGGCACTCCCTCAAGAAACTGTGCCCGTCGCGCCAGTTCAGTATTCCCACCAAGGGCCGTCACCAGCGTCTGAGCCTCCTCCACAGATGCCTTCCGTGAGTCACGGCTCTCTTCCGCCTGCTGCGAACTCGTTCCGCGTTACCATCAAGCCTACATTGCGCTTTGATATGACTGCCATCCCTGCCCGGAATGTTCAAGCCACAATTGACCATGCCCTTGGCTCTTCGAACTACTGCGGGTTTGTCGTCCATCGCCCATCGAACACCATCACGGTAAACTTGTCATCCTTGATGGACGCCCAGAAACTTTGCGCAGTTACGCGGATCCCCCTGGATGACAGCAAGCATGTCCCGGTGCAAATATATTTTTCATCTGGTCCTGACACACTCCGCTGCATGGTTTATCATGTCGACAGCACGAGCCCTCCCGAGGAGGTGCGCGCAAATATTCGCTGCTCAACTCATGTTGTACTGCAAGCACGGCCTATGGGTCGCCGGGGCTCATACCTGCTCATCCTGCAAGGCCCGTTGACTCTCCCGAAGTACCTTACCTACTACGGTGCGATCGTCAAACCACAGCCCTTCCGACCTCGTCGCATTTTTTGCTATCACTGCCACAAAGAAGGACATATGCAAAATACCTGCCCTAATCCAGCAGCTGTGGCCGACATGAATGAACCAACAGCTCATTGTGCCCTGTGCAAATCGCCGGACCATGACATTCGCTCCCCCGCTTGTCCAAAGAAGAAGCAAGCGAAGAAGTTTCACAAGTCGCCTGCAAAAATGGATGTTCCTACAAGTAATCGCTTTGCAGCTCTCGCATGTGACGACAACGACTTCCCTGAACTTCCTTTATCTGAGCCTGCTGCTCACCATATGTCTCCTCGCCAGCGTACATATGCACAAGCGGCTCGCCTTCCCGGATCAAATGGTACGCCCAAACGTCCAGTGCATCCATCACATGTGGATACTACAGATGAAGACACAGCTTTAGACAATGCAATCGCGGAGGCTCGCCGCCGACTAGACGAACTCACCCAGCGCCGGGAACAGCGTCGTTCTCAATCCTCTCGAAGAATTCTCATAACTCGGGAGCAATCATCAGAGGAATCACCTAGGGTAAGCACTGGCCCACAATCAGGTGCCGACCACCTGTTAACCGTGACTACCCCGACAGTGGACAAGATATTAGCGCTGATGAAGCAGGCGACATCCCTCATCGTGGAAGCTCTTCGGCCTCGTCATGGATAGCGCATCATCATCGGTGGTGGTGCAGTGGAACTGTCGCGGTTTCGCTAATAAGGCCTCTGAAGTGAACATCCGCCTTCGCGACGGAAAGCTGAGGGCATGGGCGTTTCTACTGCAAGAGCATAATGCACTCCCACGCCTTTCAGGTTTCTGCGCATACCATTCACCATCTATCCCTGATCGCCGTTGCACCGCCTCCTCCCTCAGCCCAGGTAAATCTGCAATTTATATTCACAGTTCAGTTCCGCACACACCGCTCGACCTTTCACGGTGGTGCAACACACGTCAAGAGGTTGTCGCCCTTCTCGTAAAACCTGCACGCACACCCCTTATTCTAGTTTCTTTTTATAGTCGTCCTGGCTCCGCATCTCCCAATCTGGGATGGGTTCGTTTTCTACGTTCTACCAACTCGGGTATCCCTATTCTCGTTGGCGGTGACTTCAACGGCGCACACACTGCGTGGGGTTACCCATCGGATTCCTCAAGGGGTTCACACATCCAAGGGAGCTTTTCAGATCATTCCTTTCAACTTTTAAACCACCCGAATACTTCTACCCGCCCACGAGGTGGCCCGTATTCACCTGATTTGACTTGGTGGTTAGGCCCCGGTAACCCTCGTTGGGCTGTTGATTCTGATACTTGGGGTAGCGATCACAGCCCTATTTTTATCTCCCTCACGCCTACGCGTCTACGGAAAATACGCCGCACTGTACGAATAACATCATGGGATTCTGTACGCACAGACAAGCATTTATCTACATTCAACCCCTCTTCAGCATTGTCTACTCTATCTGATGTTCTCGCTACTCACACTATTACCACTACTGTAAATGAAGATGACCCAAACCCGGACATACATCTCTTGAATCTGTGGGCTCTTCGTCGCCAGGCGGATCTTTACGCTACTCGTCACCCCGATGACCCTTCGGCTCTTCCTACTCTTCACCGCGCTACCGCACGGGCGCGGCGCTATGCAAAGCGGCTAGGCAGGCAACGCTGGGCTGCATGGTGTGCCCGCCTGTCCTCTACGCAGGGCAATCGACATCTTTGGAGAGTGTTTCACGCCATGGAGCGCCCTTCTCAGGTTGCAGATTACACAGAGAGCATTCGCCTCGCGCTAAATGTGGATGAGGACACATTTGCACAACAAGCGGCCCGTCAATTTTTTCCAAACCATGACTGCACCGCTACGTCTCCACCTGACTTATCGGTAACAGAGCCCCCCGATGGGATTACTTCTGACCTCACCATGGCAGAGCTGCTGGCCTCCATTGACCGTTTAAAAACTACTACTACTCCCGGGCACGACGGCATACCTAACTCCTTATTCCGTAACTTGGAAGGGAGGGCTTTGGAAACCCTACTTGATACTTTTAACGAAGTGTGGCTTTCTGGCGTCATGCCGGGAGACTGGAAGCATTCTATTGTGGTTCCAATCCCCAAGTCAGGTCAGCCTCCAGTATCTCTCTCGGCCCTTCGTCCAATTTCCCTTACCCCTACCATCTGCAAGCTTTATGAAAACATTCTAGCCGCACGCTTATCATGGTGGCTGGAATCCCATGATTGTTACCCAGATTCCCAAATTGGTTTCCGCCCACATATTGGAACGGAGGACGGCCTTGCTACTTTGGCTGCTGACGTGCTTGACCACTCTCCACAGAGTCACCTTGTACGAACCGTAATCGCTACAGACATAACAAAGGCATATGATAACATCCTTCACTCTGCCATTCTTGCCTCCCTTCAAACTCTTGGTCTCCCTCACCGGTTCCTCCTCTCCATTCACACCTTTTTAGCAAATCGAACCTTCAGCGTGCGTGTCCACGGAAAGCCCTTTGGTAATTTCACTTCCAATAGAGGAGTGCCGCAGGGCTCCGTTCTCGCCCCCACATTATTTAATGTGGCTTTAATTCCTCTGGTTCGAGCCCTAGAGACCATCCCTTCTATCCGCGTGCTTGCATATGCCGATGATATCACCTTGTGGTGCTGTCATCCAGATGCGTCTATTCATCAGTCGGTCCTTCAACACGCGCTGGATGTATTGACATCTCGCCTCCCACCTTTGGGTCTAACACTCTCTCCTACTAAATCATGTTTCATTCGAATTGGAAATAAAGCCGCCTTACGGAAAGCTCCCCCTTTAAATTTTACGGTACATAATTCTCTTATTCCTCAGGTAGAAACTGTTCGTATTCTTGGTCTTCTCCTCCATACATCTGGGACTGGCACCCCGTGGCTGACAGCCACCCGTAAATCGGCTCACGCTACTCTAGGTCTGATTCGTCGCATAGCTATGCGCTCTGGTGGCGCACGTGCTCATACGGCCCGCCAGCTTGTGCGCTCTATCCTTCAGCCACGGATAGTATATCAGGCTCAATTTCAACGTCTCACCCGCAGACAGTGGGACTCCCTTGAAGCTATCAATCGTGAGGCTATGCGCGTCATAACATATCTGCCTCGTTTAACACCCATACCTGTGCTACAGGAGTTCGCCCAACTTAATACACTCAGTGAGATCATCGACCAACGGGTGGCAAATAGAGCTCGAAAACAGTCTCTCAAACTTCATCGTTTAAAGACACTTCCACCGTGGTCCTATTGCCAGCTCACTGACAATCGCCCCACTGTTTCCCCGTCGGTATCAGCAGCGTATCTGCCTGAAGGGTGCATATTATACACGGATGCATCTCATTCTGCAGAGAGGGGAGTTACTGCTGTGTATAGTCCATCTCATCCGCATCTCAACTCTCGCACGACGTATACTGCGGATACGTGCACTCCCCTGGCATTGGAACTTCAAGCCATTTACAATGCCATTGCTTCCCTTCCGCTCGTTCCAACATTCGATACAGTTCACATTTACACCGACTCCCGCGCCGCCCTTAAACAGCTGAAGGCTGTTCGACGAACGTTCCAGATTTCACAATCTATTCATGTGCTGTGCGCAAAGTATCCATGTCCTGTGCGCATACACTGGATTCGCGGCCATGCCCAGGATCCACATAACATTCAAGCGGATGCTATGACTCATCTTCATACATTAGACGATCCGCCACCTTTCCCTCTTCCCCCAGATCCGTTCCTGTCCCACGTTTCCGATTCCGAAGTTCTGCGCCAGCGAACACGCGCTCTAATTCCTCCGTGTTCGCACCCTCTCCCCCGTAGTCTTACTCGGCAGGAGGAGGTATCCGTGCGCCGGATTCGGGCAGGGGCGGCTCTGACACCATCTGTCCGTCATCGGTGGCGTGCCAAAGATCTGCCACTACCTGACAGGTGCCCTCACTGTGGCGCTGCACCGGACACATGTGATGTGCGGCACTTGTTGTGGACGTGCCCAGCGACGGCTGCTATCAGAAAACGGCTCCTCAAGGAGGTGGGCCTGCGGTGGAACCGCGAAAGTGACTTCGTGAAGTGGACAATGGACAACCGTTTCATTAACAACCTCTGCGACTACCTCAGCGCAACGGTTCTTCACTCCTTTTAACTTTCAATCCCGTGCTTTCCTTCCCCCCTTTCCTTTTTCAACTTATGCCTCATGGCACACTTCTCGAATAAAAAAAAAACCTAATATGGCAATCCTGTTTTTTGCTGCATAGCTACTGACAATGCAGATGGGGCTGCAATGTCTTGAGACACATCATTTTTGGAACAAGTGCTCATGGCATTTATATAGTTTAGATGTACACAGCTGTGATCAAATGCAGCAGCTAAAATATTTATTCTTTTTAACAAGCAAAATTATATTTCCAGACATCGTTTGAGTGGGATGGTGATGATTCCATTGGCGCAGAGTTTTGTTTCCAAGGTTACTGCATTTTATTTTTTATATAAACAGTTTACACTACTGTGGCATCGTTCAGGCTTTTTCCCCCCAGTGCAGACAATGCAAGTGCCACAGCTGCTTCTGCTGCTTTAACCAATGAAAGAATGCTTGCGAGTCTCTCGAGAGGTCAGAATTAGAATATTTGCCCTGCTTTATGCTTCCTGCATACTTCCTGTATACGATGTCGATTCAGTAGTTTTGCATCTCTGTGTAGCTGAAGATAGAAAAAGACAGCCTCATTTCTTGTTTATCCAATAATTGTTCAAATATAACAAGAAATGACATTTTGAGTTTTTCGAGATGAAGACAAAAACGTATTTGCTTCAATTTTTTAACAGAACCAACATGCACCGAAACTTGAATCTATAGCTACTAGCCATGTAGCCAATACGAAAGCAAATTTTACTCTGCCTGTCATTTCTCTGCTCAGCTTACTTTTTGATCTGTTCTGCATCTCTCCTCAGTGAAGTACTTTCTACTACGGTCCACATCACACAGCTACGCCATGATGTGGTGTCCTGGTGATGCACGAAATACCTTGGGATGTCACCGGGTATATCAAAGGGCATCAATTTGGGCTCTGCTCCCGTGACTGAATGTGAGTGCTGCGTCTAAGATGGTAGTTCGGATGTGTGCCTGGTAAGGAAGGCATTCTTTGGTGCACATTCCCAAACTGCATGGTTAAATGACTCGTAAGCAGGCGTTCTTCGTATAGTATGGTACCTCATTAATATGGGCACTTTGGTTCATGAGAAAAAATGTCCTTATAAAGTGAGTCAGTCATCCATAATAGAAAATCGTGAAGGCAGACAAAAAAAATATAGTGAAAAAAGAATGTGATTAAGGTCTACTTTACTTAGCAGTGGGGTGGAAATCGGACAAAATGGTGGGAGATCAAAGTGCATTACCCTGGTCTCTATTGTTTGTACAATAATGCAGTGCAGCTGAAGTTCTTAGTTGTTTATAGGATACGTGATGGTATCTTAGGGCGTGCTGACATAACTCCTGTTTTGACTGTTCATATTCCACATGCCACTAGTACAGACAGAAGCAATATGAGAGAGTGCACATGGCTGTCACTTCGCAGACCGTTGTTGCCGAGAATGAGCGGCAAAAGCGCACGCCCTGTAAGCATGGCCGGCTGCCCTTTCCGCGCATGCCCCTGGTGCTGCCCATTCTTGTCAGCTGTCGGTGACAGCGCTTTGTGAAGCACAGGGGCCGCGCACTCCTGTGTTCCAAATCATATTACTCCCAACTGTACATATATATATTTGGGTGGCAACTCCTGAATATGCTGAATGCAGCTTTCAATGTAATAAATTCTTCACAGCCATGCATGCAGTAAGGTTAGACTGGGCAGTGTGGCACTGTAAACCATGAAACCTCTAGAATAAGGGCTATCACTCAAGCATATGTGCTTTTGCCGGTATCCTGCACTCATAATACAGGAAAACAAGCATCCTGTCGAGCAGTCGAGGATTTGTTCCGATCACTAACCGAACTGAAGGCACACTCAGCATGGAAATAGCAAACTAAGCAAGACGGATAGCTTATCCCATGGGAACATTGCCAGTGTTTTTTCTGTGCGAAAGAGGTGGCTGTCTTGCCGAGAAAATCGCAAGTCCCAGAAGCCTTCCGCAAAAAAAATTAAATTAGCACAGGTATGTCATTTCTATGACGCAACTGCAATGGAGCTCTCTCGCCAATCAGAGGCAAAACTTGCACAGACTGGAAACGTGGCTGGAAAAGTAAACTAGCCTGCCGGTGCCCCAAGTCAACCGGCAACGTGCAAGTGCAGGCTGCCTCAACTTCCCCTTCATAAACTCTATGCTTTTCCACCCTTTACTGAAAGGCGGATGCTCTCTCCTACATTGCACGTGGCTGTGTCTGGTTACAGCACACGTATATGCGGGTTCGATTTCGGCCGCGGCGGTCGAATTTCGATGGAGGCAAAATGCTAGAGGCTCATGTACTGTGCGATGTCAGTGCACGTCAAAGAACTTCAGGTGGTCGAAATTTCCGGAGACCATCACTACGGCGTCCCTCATAGCCCGAGTCGCTTTGGGATGTTAAACCCCCATAAACTAAACAATAGAAAAGAACTTCGTAGATGCGAAAGAATATACGTGAAGTTGTCAAGGGCAAGTGCAGGCTGCAGAACAAGCTATTGATCGCACCCACACGTATACATTGGTGATGACGCGAGCGTGTGCCCTTTGGTACGTTGTGTGCTCTCGTGAAGTGTACACATAAGCTGCGAGGGATCCTCAAAATCATATAAGCAGCAGACGCACTCCGACTTATTTCATTCAACACCACATCTCTGTAAAAAAACTGCACGTACAATGCTCATCAGATGGTATGCTGTGCTGTTGATTATCATTTTTGTGACCCTTTTGATCGGCTCTGCTGTTGTAGTTGCAATATCTGCATTCGTGAATTGATTCCTGCAGGTTGCAAGTGGAAAAAAAATTGGTACGTCCCGCTCAACTGTAGGCATGCTGCCTTCCAGCTATAGACCTTTCCATCGGGCGAGGGAGATGTCGAGACACCTCCTCTCTGAGCTGTTGCAAACCAGTTCCACTGCTGCATCCATCACTCTAGCTCGGGGTGCATACAACAGCCCAGTGAGCAACGTGGCGACGCCTAGGGCGCCCTTATTGGAAAGCTGAATATCACATCTGTATGCTACAGCCTTGCTGCAGAGGACAAGCACTCGAATGAAACACACTGAAATCCAGCCTTGCCTGCCGGCGCCTCGCTATCTATGCACTAGGAAATTTTTTCTTCGGTGAGCCAAATGAGGGGCGATGGTCCATACTTGTGATCCTTCTCAGATATTTTTCAGCATACCTTAAAGCATACTGTGGAAATGTCATGGAAGACCTACCATAGGCTTGCAGTGCGCTTTTCACACTGCCGACGTCATGCATGCGCGTGTCCACATGAAAGTGTACAAAAATATATACTGCAATTTGAGAACACCCGCAGCCTGTACAAAGTAGCTGATCCAAGGGCTAAGGTGAGAATGAAACTGTTTCACCGGCTGCCTAGCAAGCACAACAGAACATGAATGCTACTGACAGCTTGCAGTTCTGAACTTGCTGTATACTATGGCCACATGCAACTGAACGCAGAGAACGAAAGGTAGAAGATTCAGCCCTCGTTTTTGCATGCTTCGTCATCTGTTTTGCACCATTTTAATTCCTGGTGAAAAAAAACAACATTCGAGCCAGTTGGGAATTCCATTTGGTTTCAATTGGATCCAAATGGATTTATTGGACAGCCAGTCGGATCCAAACGGACTCTACTGGATTTAACAATGTAATTGGTTAATCCATTTGGATTGGATTGCCCAGTTGATTTCTAAAATTCACATTGGGAGAGGTTGCACCAATTTGAATCTTGCAACCAACTGAAATTTCCAAAAATAGTTGGGTAAATGCAACTGGTTCTTGAGATTCCAGTTGGACATATGGTTACAGAGATTTCAAGTGGCTGATGTTCCAGTGAGAAAAATTGGGTACAAATTAGACTTGCCAATCATAAAACTCAGTGGTGTAGTTTCAAACATTGGAAGCTTTCAGCTAGACTGTCCATATGGAATGCCTTGAGCACTGCAAACAAAAAAAGGTCAGCCAATTGGAAGGACCAGTAGGTTCCAAATGCACAGCTGGAAATTTTTGCCTTGACTGGGATCTGCATGTTGCTCTGTATTAACACACAACAGTGAACCTAATAATGTTTTTGTAAAAAAATACTAGCAGGTTTGTCTACTATATTGTTATCATTTTATGTCATCACCACAAGTGTGATTAAATGACATAACTTCGCTCAATGGACAAGCTCCACTGGCTTCAGCAGGAGGGCCCCATTAATAGAGTATACAAGTCAAAGCAAAAATTTGATGTGCAGATGTTAAGCTTATGTTCCTTCTGTGTGATGCAGGCTTCACTTCCCTAAATTTGTGCAATTCTCACAATTTCAAATCCCCTGTAAAAAAATTGGCAGTGGCTTAGTTCGGCTATGCCAGGATATACATAGCAACAGTTAAGGCATGGCTTGATTAGCCTTGGTTAAGTATGATTGCAACTCCAGGTTAGTCTGGTTGTACGGCTAGTTGTCACGTGGTTCGTCACGCGGTTTGTCACGTGGTGCAGTGCGATCACGGTGGGAATGCGAGCACGGCGAAATTGCGAGTTTGTGGCCAATGTAGCTTTTGCTACAAAATGTTGGAACAGCACAGAATGTCCCCCTGCAGTCCTGGGAAAAAATCCAGTTGGTTCAGTTCGGAACCAATTGATTTTTGGGCACCATTGAAAGCAATTAGAATTGGTCTAATTGGTGTCGGAAAGTCTACCTGGTTTTATCAAAGCCGGCATATCGAACATGAAATGATTGAACGAATTCCAAACAAAGCAGTCGTCTTTATCCCCCTCACTGCTGCCAGCCAAACTTCTTGTTGTAGATTGAAGCGGAAACGTCTTCGAAATCAGAGCCACTGGACACGAATACGTGAATGTCAATACTCGGTGTGTGCGTCACAACTTCAGAGGCCCATGTGACCATCCCAGATTCCGATTCCATGGTTGTGATGTTGTAGAACAGCCCGGTCTCTGACTGGCGCCTAGCGACCGAAACATTCAGAGTAAATAACGCAATAATGAATAATTTACCAGGTATACATGAATCATGCAGTGTGTATTATGCTTCCTGAGGCAATGCATAATGTCTGAAACAAAGAATGCACAAAAATTTGGCATCTTCATCCCTTCAAAGAATGTCATTACTTGTTTTGCATGTAGCTAACATGGCGCATTTTTGATTGTTTAAGTGGTTTTGCTGTTTTCGTACCCCTTTGGAATGAAGCAGCTCCCAGCATCATAGTTAGTGCCACAGGCCAGTCCACTACACATGCTACACCTCACCCTAGTGTGGGAAAATTATTACATGATAAGTTTACTTGTAAGCAGCAGCTGCTTTTTGCCAGTAGCTAGGTTAAGCTTTATAAGTTCCCATTTCACAAATTATCATTTCCTTTCAAGTGTGCATATGCCTATATAATGTGCTGAATATTTCGAACGGGATCTGTTCTGCAAGGTCCTGGAGGTGAATGATGTTGGCTCTATTGTACTGATCTCTCCAGCAGTGGAAATATTCTGCTCTCACATGCCTGGTATAACACATTCACCTTCCTCTAGGATGAAAAACGTGCAGTGGGAACACAGACCAAGAGGGAGTGCCAGCATGCCGGCACAGTTACCTCACGGGAGTACTGCCGCCGGCCAGTTGGTAGGTAAAAATAAAATGCCGACCAAACTGTTGCTGCATTAAACTGCTATGGTATTTTGATCACGTAGTGTTTTGTCAACTGTGTGCCTTAATAATTTCTATGCATTTTCAGCAGCTACGCAGGTGTCCCTGGGTCTGAAGCTGCGGGTTCCGGCAGAGACTCAGACTGAGCCACTTCCCGACCAGGAGGCTCCAGCAGAGCAGGCCACCTTGCGTTAAACAAGAAAATAGACAAAAACTGGATATTGGACACCTTCCATCAGTACATTCATTGCCATCGTCTGCTCATCATTTTGTTGAAAATATAACTAATCACCTGTGCAAAAAATGATATGGTGTTTTTAGTCACTGTTTGAGATTCGACCTGTTGTATAGTCCTACGTTGAAGAGCCTTTAGGGAACTAAAACTGGTAGGATCAGCAGTGGTGGCCTCATGGCTTGAGCGTCAGACTCGTGCACAGGAGGTGCAGGGTTTGTGGAAATACAGCGGGGGACAAAGCCTTTTGCCCCGCACGTATCGGCGGCGAACATTTGTATGCGCCAGCAATGGCGGCCAAGTTTTCCCGTGCGCGCCGCATGCTTGAGGCAAAGCCATTCCCTAGCATTTGCTGGGGAAGGCGACCAGAGCGCACGTTTGCTGCACTCACTTTGCTGCCTGGAACCAGAAGTCCAGCGGCAAGGCACAACGGATCCCCGTGCGCCTGCCGCGGAAGGTGACGAGAGCGTGCGGCTGCAACCGCTCGTGATGCTGGCCGGATCCCGAAGAAACTCTGTCCGGTTACGCGGAATTCTGCGGAACCTACGAAGTGGCGCTCCCGTCGCCGCTCCCTTTCCCCCATGAGGGAGACTTCCCACCTCGCCCAACCGGTGTTGTCCCTGACGGTCGACGATGAAGATGAGCCGCTTCGAAATGGAGGAGGGAAACAGGTTTCCACAGGTTACAGCCATGGTGTTACCGAGTACCTTACCAATAATCTAGTGAATACTCTTTCTGATCATGATGTTTGGTTTCTTGGAGGTGAAGTGCATGGCAAGATCGGCCTTCTGTTACACATCATGCCGACTAAACGTTAGCCATGTCTTTCTTTGTCCAAACTGCTCTTGTGCAATTGAAATGAAATCAGTTGAACTGAAATCAAATTACTACACCAAATGTGATGGTCAGTCAAATGAAAACCACAAAACTAACAAATAAGTGAAAGATGGCACCAGTAGCCTACAAGTTGGTAGGCATGTTCCTAACATGCTGATGATGATTATCGACTTTTATGGTGCAAGGGCATCTATGGCCAAAGAGCACCATGGCATAAGGTATTTTCTGATTACTCAAGGTGGGGTCAAACACCCGTTTTCCAAGCATTTCAACCTCGATAAGCCGAGCTCCAGGCAGGGGAAAGCTTGTACCCATTGTACCACCGGTGGGTACCCGGCGGTGCATATTCCTAACAGTGTGCCGGATATTCACTAGATGGCAGCATTGTGCAGGGGCGGATGATGCAGAAACACCGGCACAGGAACAGCATAAAAATGGTTGGCCCAATAGCAGGCTATGCCAGTTAGGAGCAGCATTCTGTTGTTCGGTTTCTGCACAGTGCAGTTGTGAAACCTGTCAAAATTCATCGCACAATGAAGGTAAAGTATGGCAACCCATGTTTGTCACGGAAGCAAGTGTACGAATGGACACAGAAGTTCGTAAAGGGTGCAACATCCGTGGCCAATGCTCCTTGTCCAGGTCGAGCACATCACATTGAGACTCCAGAAACCATTGCAGCCATTAAAGCCATTGTGATGGAAAATTGGTGAGTGACGTTGCAGTAGCTCTAAACATCAGTCATTGTTCAGCATACCACATTGCACGTGATGTGCTCGAATTTCACAAAGTGTCTGCAAGACAGGCGCCCTGCCAGCAGACTCCTGAATTTAAACAAATGTGTTGATGCGTGTGAACCTCTACGGCATGTCGAACAAGACGGTGATGCCTTCCATACAAGAATAGTCACCGGGGACGAAATCTAAGGCCACTGCCACCAACCAGAAACACGGAGAGCAAGTAAGGAATGATGCCATTCGTCACCACCAAGAAAATCCGAACGAAATCATCAGCAGGCACGATTGTGCTGACCCTGTTTTGGGACACAAAAGGAGTAGTCTTGGACGACTACATGTTGCGAGGGACCACTGTCACCTGTCAGGCGTACTCTGACCTCAAAAAATCGTCTTTGGCCTGGCGTCAAATCACAACAACGTGGGCTGCTGCGTGAAGGTGTTCTGCTGCAATATGACAATTCATGGCCCTATACCACCCAGACCTGATGAGTGTTCTGAAGTTTGAGTGTCTTCCGCATCCATCATTATAGCACCCTGCACTTGCCAGGCACCTCCATCATTGGCTTGTGGTCAGGACCACTGCGCGGCCAGTTCTGCATCCTTGTCAGGAAAGCTCCCGCACTGCTGCATGTTAGCCGCTAGGGAAGGAGTCAATAAGCGGTGTTCCGCTGCTCATAGCTGTGGGATATTAGCCCGTAATTCATGTCGAACCATAAATGATGTCGAATTACAGAGCCATATTCACGACATGAAAGAGGCCTGATCAAGAGATGGGAGTGATGTGTCCGGCAGGTGTGTCGCGCTGGCATGCATGAGTGAGCCATCAGACTAATCTGACGGCATTAAAAAAAATACCTCCAAGACTATGTTTAGGCACTCACAACTTATATTTTGTTTGCACAGCTATCTTTTCGCAGGCACTTTAATAGTGCGAACAGCACCGGTAATGCAGGTGTCGTGCCAGAACGTCGCTGCTCTTTCCATCTTCGACCACAGTGGCATGATTCCCCGAACCAGCCGTCCATAGACGTGCAGAATGCCTAGATGTGTACTACGACTTGCAAGTTCTTGCTATACGGCGGAAGTTCTGCAAGGCGGCACAAGCCATCGGCTTAGGGAAGTGTGCAGCTGGTTAACGTTCACCTCGCATTTGTATAGCTTTCACTCCCCTGCAAGAAGTTGTACGATGGAGTGCACACTAGTTTAGTCGACATTTTGCACAACAAATCCTCCCATCTCATGAGAAAAACCTTAGTAGTCTCTCCTATGCAGAGGCAAATTTGGCTCAGTTCTCAAGTCGCGCCATTATTGTCATAGTTTGTAGTGCTTCTGGGCTTAAAATGAAGGCATGCTCAAGCTGCGCTTCCAGGTTTTGTCCACGGTTCCTGTGCAGAAAAAATTCCTTGACTGTGGCAGCCCCCCGTTTTTTGCAGGTGGAAAACATTGCTGCAGCGCTGAAGCCTTTCCGAGTCTAAATTATGCTTCGTGTCTTTGCTGCACTTTCCTGCCACGTATTGTAGACACGGAGTAGAAAGGCAGCTTTGCCAAGCTGTTTTCTCGCTATGCACAGAAGCTGGCATTTGAAATTCAGCAAATGGTTGATGCTGCCCTCTGTAATTCCTGTGAAAAAGGTTTCATGGATTGAGTAATCAGAAAACCAACGATGCACGCTCGAACCCATCCCCCTGTAGTGCCACAAAAGGTTATCCAAGAAGCAAGCTTACTGCAAATTTTACAAGTCTGGCTATGTCCTTTGCCTCTGACGACGAACGAGCAGAACCCAAAGCTCACACGTCATCTCCTACTGTCTCATTTTCCTTCCTAGCAAATTTCTGCAAGGTATGGTTGCAGCCCATTACAGAGCAATGCGTCCAGCTATTTTTGTGGGCAATAGGTGCTCAAGAAGGTGTGCAGCAGCTTCACGATGGCGAGCACAATGCTGCCGGAGGTATTAGACTGCCCTCGCATTGGTGATGGGGACTCGCGTACAGCCGCGAGTGATGCAAACGTCGCCCCGGAGTTATAAATGCGCAGGATGCCTATACCCAGCAGGCCTTGACCTGAGCAACTTCAACATGTCTGGACCACTCAAAGAAGCACAGGGTGGCAAGAAACTCTGTTCTGATGAAGGGGTATGCCATGCGGTGCACAAGTGGTTGCACAGACTCCCAAATGAATTTCTTTTTCACTTTTAAGCGCTTGCAAACTTGCGCTAAGCATGGGTACGGTTTATGGTTTATGGGTGTTTAACGTCCCAAAGCGACTCGGGCTATGAGGGATGCCGTAGTGAAGGGCTCGGGAAATTTCGACCACCTGAGGTTCTTTAACATGCACTGACATCGCACAGCACACGGGCTTCTAGAATTTCGCCTCCATCGAAATTCGACCGCCGCGGCCGGGATCGAACCCGCGTCTTTCGGACCAGCAGCCGAGCGCCATAATCACTCGGCCACCGCGGCGGCTAGCTAAGCATGGCTACATGCACTGAAAAGCAATATGGTGCCGTGTGTACACAACTGCAAAAAATTTCAGGTTTTTATTTGATTCAACCTCGTATTCAAAAAAGGCCGGCAGGGTGGGCAAAGCTGGTAGAAACAAAGGCACTGAGCAAGAAAAATTTAGTCTGTTTATCCTCCCTCGGGCAAAGATGGCAATGACAGGTGTGCCAGGTTGCAGCTGCAGACTCTAGTCTTGGCAGCATGCATAAAACTACTTATCAGCCGGCCATCTTAATTTAATAAAAAAGGGAATTAGTAAAACACATTAAGCACTGTCTACTGCAAGTCCAATTAGAAAACTGAGAATGCCCATTCCACCATCTCGGGCCCACACCTCCTATGAGCCAAAAATAAAGAAACATGGAGGCTGTTATTACAGGGCGAGAAAGCGATGCTGGTTAAATGCTGCAGAAATAGCAAAACCACTGAAAGCGCAATGCAGCTTCAGATTCAAGGAAAGGTACGAAACAAAACTTTATACTCTGCACTAGAGGTATGCCAGGGCCGGTATCGGGACCGGCCCTATTCGCGGCTACATAAACTCCGGTCCGGACTCTGCACCCGACTGGTGCCCACCATCAATTTCTAATGACCGGCCCAGCACGGTGCTCATTCGGTCATGCCCATGCAGGCCAGTTTCCTTTTCATGAATAAACTTCGCTCTTAAAGAAAAGGGAGAGAAATACAACAAGTAGTAAACAGACGTCTGTGCAGCAACTAAAAATGTTGCAGAAAGCAAGAAGTACAACGTCGGATTCATACCAGCGACGAGCAAGATGAGTGCTTACTCAAGCTTACTCAAGTGTGCTTACTCAAGCAATAACTTTGGCAGAAGCGTAACTTGTTCCCCTCGTAAGCACACTAGGATGCTTAGCATCCTGGCGCACTATGAGCGCATTATTATCGACTTGGCCTTACACGGAAAGGAGACTTGCGAGAAATGTGGAATTGTATCATTTTCAAATAAGGAAAGATCTTCCTTTCGAGCAGGGCTGGCCAAGAGCGAGAGAGAAAAAGCTGTGGTGGAAAGGCAGGGAGTTTAACCTGAAGGATGTTCCTGTTGTCTACCCTGCACTGGGGACAGGAACGAGGGGGCGGGAAAGCAAAAGAACAAACACTCTCCAGATCCCAAGAGAGGGATTCGCAACCCCAAGGACCACATTCGCATGGGTTACGCAAAGGTTGACGGAAAATACAAAGTGTCTTCAGTTAGCTTTTCGTAGGTCAGGAATGTAGGCAAAGATAAAATTCTAGTCAAGTGGAAAGCATCGACCGCTAAACAATCTGGCACACTGCGCTTAATTTAACTATGTGCATGGGGCACTACGAAGGATTTGTAACTGGACGGTAAAGGCCTTTCGCTAGGCGATGTTTTGGAGCTTTCTCTCGGCAACTGTCCAATCTGCCCCTCTGTATCACCCCCGATCAGCAAGGCTTCTGCTGATGGCGGTGGCTTTGTCAGTACGTTGGGCTATGCTCGCATCTGCCGTGTACCCAAGGTATTCTAATACAGAGAAGACCCCCCCCCCCCACGCCAACGATAGAACTGGCAGCAGATCTCTCGACACCTCCATCCCAAAGCTGCCACTTAAAGCATCGATCCTGCCGTATCCTCCAAAGAAGGTGGCTCCACAATGATGCTTGTGAGCAATCAAGGTGGCAAGATTTTAAGCACCTATTCCACAAGTGGATGCACAAAAGCTGCAATGTACACTGCATAATCTGTGAAGAAACATGTCCCAAAACAGATTTATAAGAAGTAAAGAAGAGGCAATTATATTGATGATGATGATTAATTTTTATCGCACAAGAGCAGCTTTGGCCAAAGAGCGCCATGACACAAGGTAGTTTTCATTGCACAAGTGGGGTCAAAACCCATTTACCAAGCATTTCACCCTAAAGAAGCGGAGCAGCACTCAGGGGAAAGCTTGCACCCATTGTATCACTGGTGGGTACCCGGTAGCAATGAGGATCGAAGCCCGCACCTCCCGCATGCGAGGTGGATGCTCAAGCCATTAGGCCACCGCTACGGTAAGAGACATTTTTTTCTTTAATCATTGGAGCAGACCCACAGTAAGCCTTCTGCACAGATGATGGTTTGGCCCAACTGGTGGCAATGGTGCCATGATGAAAGAGAAAAGGTGGGAGTGCAAATAGGTGACATGCAGTGACTGTAGAATGGTGATGATCAGCGGTTATCTGCATGGTGCAGCACGCAGTCAATGAAGAATGATATATATGCAGCAGCCCAGAGAAGTGCATCAATGCAGAATTGTATTAGGGCGCTGCACATTAACCCTGCCAATCAGTTTGAACAAATGTGAAAACTACTTGTGATGTAATTATTGGGTTCAGGTCCATTCAGGAGCCCTGGGCAATAAAACAGGCCGCATCCAGCATCACGACGCTGTTTTCTTGAGCGACAAGGACGAAGACATTCGATCGCCCACTTGCATACTAACACACACAATATAATCTGCGTTACACACTAACACACACACATACACTACGAGGCACTTACAACCTAGACATGTCAAGATGAACACCAGTGTCCGACTATCGGTTCCAGTGCGACAGTCCTTGTCGGTGCCGACGTACAACCCGGTCACCAAAGAAATAGCAGGCAACCGGTTCGCGGTGACGTCCTGGATACCCGGAGGCCGGTAACAGCAGTCAGGATCACGTTAGTAGGCCGCCGGGCTACCGGGAGGCTGGAGTCAGCGGGCAGGGTAGCGTGGTGCTGGGCGGGCAGCCAGACTCCGTACCTCGATGCCCTGCCGGTGCAGGCTAGCTGTTTCTGGGGAACACCGAGCTCCAAAGAATGACCCGCCACTCAGTCACCCACTGCCACGACTGCCACGACTGCCCCGAAGCCGAGCTCCAATGTTCGATTGCGCACGTGCACCGGCTCGCCCCGCACGCGACCACACTTCTTTTCTTTGTCCACCCGCAACCCATAGTGGCACAATCCACATCATCACACTACTACTATAATGTGATGTCCAAGCACACTATATACAACTATATACAGGGCACGTACACACTAATCACAATTCCCTTGATGCTGAGCAGACGCCAGTGCAATGTTGTCGCTTGCTTGCTGGGAGGGAGCCAGCCAATGTTGCAAAAGATGGCACATGTAATATCCAGATGCCAAAAGCCATAGCTGTGGTCTTGACAGCACACGTGTACTTGTGGCGTGGAGGTCGCCACTTGATCTGTTTCTCCACTCACAAAGTTGTATGTCAACTCCAGACTGACAGCTGTGCAAGCATGTCATTGCACCTGCCAGGATACAAAACAAAATCACCTGTCAGTAAAACACATTTCAGTTATGTTGCTTCCAACAAGCTGAAATTTAATATTGGCCAGCAAATAGCATTACTTGTCTAAACTATGTAGTGCAAAAACAGGAACCATATATTTGTGATCCTGCTCAACTAATACCAATCCTGTATTCAGTTCAGTGCCAACATTCTGCACTGGGTTCAATACGGAAGGTGTGACATCACTCCCTCTCTGAATTCTCCATTATGCATGCGCATTTGACTGGAGAGACATTTGCAAATGAGGACACCAAGCTAAGATGAAAACGTCAGTGACGAAAGGCATTAAGTGAACCAAGATATAAGGGACTTATTTGATTGCGTACTGGACTTGATAACGCAGACACCACGCTGCTCCCTCACGTACAGCACCCGACTCCTGTATAAGCGGTGTTGTCACTTTGATTTGTCCTTCAGTGACCATCAGTGGGGATGCCAAGAAGCACCCCTTGAGTGCACAACACCCCGTGTCAGCTGTCCTCTGCAAATAAATTAGTAACTGTGCCATAAAAACAGAGAGACTGCATGGTGGCGCATGTCCGTGCCAAAAAATTTTAAAAATGCATCTGGGAGCGTGTTGTGTTGCGTTTTATGGCACATAGGCAGCTCAGGCCACCATGCGCCAAACTCAAGGTAAGGAATATTATCGATGGTGTAGGCGGCGTCAAAAACGTTGTTCTGCATTACCTAATGATAAAGGAAGAAAGAAATTTTATGAATGGTTAATACAAGAGCGTTAAAGAAGGTCGGATACTCTCGGCAGGGATCCTTGGCTGGGCAAGGATGAGCCTCCCAACCAGTAAAACAAAACCCCAGCCTTCCTCTCAAGAATGAGAAGGTGGATGAGGTGTACCAAAAATGAAGTGAATCGGTGGGTAAAGATTTAGAGTTTGCTGAGAAAACCTGCTTCTCTTAAAAAGCTAAAAACACAAGTTGTGTCAACAATTGCACCTTCACTCAAAAGCAATGCTGGGTGTAAATTGATGTGTTCATTATATAACGAGTAAAATAATTTTTTCCTAAGTTTATAAAGTTCTGTGCACGAGCATAAAATGTGATTAATTGTTAGGTCATCTCCACACTTTTCACAAACCGGTTTGTTTTATTTTGTCAATAGCAAATTGCGTGTGATGTGGGAGTGGCCTATACAGAGACGGCATAAAATAACTTCAATGAAACGCTCCTGGTGCAAACATGACTTCCATTCACATAAGACTGGCTTTGCCAGGTGCAGTTTATGGTTTACTTCATTGTTCCAAGCTGTCTGCCATTTTTTCCTTATGTTGTACTACATTTATGAAATCCGTAAGGGGTATATTTCCTTTGATTTATTTCCTTGTCATGATCTTGAGCAGTGCACAAACCTGCTCTCTCATTGCCTTGTAATCCCACATGACTCGGAACCAGCACAGTTTTATACTTTGTCCTTGAGAAGTGGCAGTTACTATGTTGTGTATGATGTAACCAAGCAGAGGTCTGCTTGCATTTTTAGAATGGAGAGCTGTAAGTACACTTAAGGGGTCTGTGTAAATAATAGCGTATTTGAGGTTCTCGCTTAGTATTTTTTTATGGCCACACATACTGCGTAGCATCCCGCAGTGAAGATGGATGAACACTGTGGTAGTCGTACTATTTCCACCGAATTCCCTCACACCACTGCGCTTCCTACGTAACAATCTGTTTTTGATCCATCAGTGTAAAAATCTGTAAAACTACTGTATTTTTCTTCGAGGACAAGGAATTCTTGTATTATATGTTGTTGTGGAGTTTGTTTTTTGCGGAACTGTGTAAGAGTGAGATCACAGATTGCAGGAAAATTGTACCATGGAGGCAGTGTATCTCGTCTTCGAGCAATGCCAGGTAATGTATCTAGTACTCCGAAGTTTTGGCATATCTCTTCAAAACGCAGGAGGAGTGCCCTTATAGCTAGCGGTTTGTTGTTAAAACAGTGTTCTAGATGGGCACTTTGTGACTATGGGGTAACATAGGTGTTTGGGCAGCGAACGGACTTTTAAAATGCACGAGCATGTGAGCATGGTTCTTCTGTCTGTAAGTGATAGTTCGTTGGTTTTCGCATAAAGACTGCTTATGGGTGACGTCCTGAATGCACTGGTAGAAAGACGCAAACCTAAATTATGTACTGGATCCAGCCGTTTAAGGTTCAATTGCCTCGCTGATCTGTAAACTATGCATCCATAATCTAATGTAGAGTGTACTACAGAGCGATGAATTTATAAAACACAAATCCTATCAGAACCCCAGTTTTTTCGTGAGAATACTTTTAGTATATTAGGAGATCGAGAAGCTTTCTTTTTGAGGGTGTTTATGTGTGATAGGAATGTGAGCTTTTTGTCAAAAGTGATTCCTAGAATTTTGTGCTCATCTTTAACTGGTAGTGTGACTTCATTTATATACAGGGAGGGAGCAGTGTGCAGTCCTCTTCTAAGCGAGAACAGAACAGCTACTGACTTTTACGTAGCACACTTGAAACCATTTTTATCTGCCCATGTTGTTAGTTTATTTACTGTCAGCTGTATTTGCCTCTCACACGACGTAACGCTAGAGGATGTGCAAGCAATCCAGAGATTGTCGACGTAGACTGAATACACGATGGAGTTTGGAATTATTTTTGCTAGGGAATTCATTTTTACTATAAAAAGCGTGGCGTTTAAAATGCACCCGTGAGGCACGCCATTCTCTTGAATGCAGTTCTTAGAAAAAGTGGCACCCAGGCGTACTTGAAATGAATGGTTGGACAAAAAGTCACTCAAGCATTCTAGCATCCTACCATGGATGCCAAGGTCTCCAAGGTCCCCTTGTATGCCAAACCTCCATGTGGTGTCAGAGAAAAAGACCGCAAGGCAGTGTTGCCTGTGTATAAATGCTTCTCGGACTATGTTCTCTAGGCAGACTAGATGGTAGGTTGTAGACCATGCCTTTTTAAACCCACACTGATGGATATCAACAAGATCATGGGATTGTAATAGAAACATTAACCTAATGTTCAGGACACTTTCAAAGGATTTGGCAAGTACACTTGTCAGGGCTATAGGCCTGCAATTGCTAGGGGAGGTAGGCACCTTTCCCGGCTTCAACAATGGTACAAAAATGGCTTTTTTCCAAGCCTCCAGTATCTCTTTTGATACCCATATTTTGTTGAAAAATTTCAGAAGTGAGTCTACAGCGGGTTCAGACAGATGGGCAAGCACTTCGTAATGAATTTCATCTGGTCCTGGTGCAGCCCGTTTACCGGAAGAAAGTACGCTGTTAATTTCTTCTCGTGTAATTGGGCCATTATATGGTTCGTGAGCACTCCCCGCTGTCGACAGTCTTTTTTTTTGGCTGCGTTTTTATATTTTAAAAATGAGTATGTATAATGAGAGGAACTAGACACAGTAGCAAAATGTTCACCTAATATATCTGCTTGTTCCTTTATATTTTTTTGTACACCAGGGGCTGTCAGAAGAGGGACAGTGCACGGGGAGTAGCGACCATTCAGTTTGTGTACTGCCTCCCACATTTTTTTCGACGAGACATGGCTGTTTAACGAGGAAACAAAGCTTTGCCATGATGCTTTTTCGGCATGGCGACGTATGTACCGAGCTTTAGCTCTTGCTTTTTTAAAGTTTATAAGGTTCTCCTGCGTGGGGTGTATCTGCGAAATATACCCCAAGCTTTATTTTGCTGTTTCTTCTCTTCTTTGCAATCTGGTGTCCACCACACTTTATGGTTGCGTAGTACTATTCCTGAAGATTGAGGGTTAGCCAAGTGTGCATCAGCAAGAATACAATTTGTGAACTTTTTGTTTATTTCATTGACATTAAAGGGACTATGCAATAAATTAATTGAGGATAGATAAAGCAGACCAGAGATTGGCATTCGATCACTCGTCACCCCAGTGCAAAAACTTTTGAGCTAGCATCAATAACAACCAAGACATAGACGGTTAAAAATTATGCTCCTCCTCTCCCCCATCAACTCGTACACACGGGGCACGAGAAAGAAATAAAGAAAACAGGTCTGGGACTGGGCCCCGCTAGAGTCACTAAATAAAGACTTAGAGTACCGGCACTCTTTTCTCCTATTGTTCTGTGCCGCCGCCACGATCATTGGTCAGTTTGCATCACGTGATATTTGTTTACACTGCGACGGTTCATGGAGGCTGCCATTTTGTGGCTTATGCGTTTTCAGTCGGGCAACTGTGGTAGTCCTAGTGCTGCGACGCTGCGAGTGCTGCCGGTGACCGACTCAGTGACCAGGGATTCCGCGCCTCGCAGCATTTCAGCTGCACAAGAGCATACGAGGATGCCGTTTTGCTGCGTTGTTGGCTGTTTCAACTCGCAGAATGATGGAAAACGCTTTATGCGCTTTCTGCTTTCCATGCCGTACGGCTACGATCCCCGCCGCAGCGCAGGGTGGCTAACAGCGTTGTTTACAAAATGGCCGGGCCAAAGTTAGCGGCGAGGTCGCCGAAGCGGCAATCTGGCAACAATGATAAACAACAAAATGGCCGCCCCTGCTTACCGCCGTGCTGCAGTGACGGTACTCTAAGTCTTTATTTAGTGACTCTAGGCCCCGCCTATGAACACGTCATCCGCTCACGTTCGGTTTGCAACTTCCGGCTGTCGCACCCAGCGCACCAGCAGCAGCATCGGCAGCTTCTCCGCGGTCTCTCTTCGTCTTTCTGGATTGTGGCGCGCTTCGGACTCTGTTGCTTGTCGCCTGTTGTGGCTCCGGAACTCCCGACAGAAAGAAACGGCAGTGGTAAATTGAAACCATATTGTTACGGTACGCAGTCGCCAAGCGAAGACAACGTTGTTGTGTGGCTGCAGGTGGTCGACAAAGACGAAGACGCTGCCAGTAGTGCTTGTGTGACCCGTTCTGTGTACGGCGTACCATTTCTGCTGCGGAACTAACCTCGTAATATTTGGTGGAGGTTGTGCTGGGTACTACAACACGCCCTGGACCTCCGCAGCGGTCGTCACATTGAATCCATCGCTATGCCGTCCAACGCACCTCTGGCCACAGCGTTAACCCCAGCGCCGACTGTTGTCATGGCACAGCCTCGCCACCCGGGCACCTTTTGTGGCACCGATGACGTTGATGTTGAAGACTGGCTAGCCATGTATGAGCGTGTGAGTAAGCACAACGCATGGGACGCGACCCTCATGCTTGCTAACGTCATCTTCTACTTGGCGGGCACGGCGCGCGTCTGGTTTGAGACGCATGAGGAAGAACTTACCTCTTGGGACACCTGTAAACAGAAGCTCCGCGACTTATTTGGCAAACCAATTGGACGCAAGCTCGCCGCTAAAAAAGACCTCGCTTCTCGAGCTCAGTCATCCACCGAGTCTTACATCTCTTACATCCAGGACGTCCTCGCTCTTTGCCGTAAGGTAGACAGCGCCATGTCAGAGACCGACAAGGTGGGCCACATCCTCAAGGGGATCGTTGACGACGCTTTTAACTTGCTCCTCTGCAAAGACTGCGACCGACAAGGTGGGCCACATCCTCAAGGGGATCGTTGACGACGCTTTTAACTTGCTCCTCTGCAAAGACTGCGCAAAGGTCGACTCTGTCCTTCAGGTATGCCGGCAGTTTGAGCAAGCCAAACACCGCCGCATTGCTCCCCGTTTCGACCGCCTTCCGAACACGGCGGCGACATCCTCCTGCGAAGACCTGCCAACACTGCAACAGCCATCCCATCCTGCCAACTTAACCAGAATTGTGCAGAGGGAACTGGAGGCTATGACTCCCATCGCCTTCACCCCTCAACCGCCTGATGCTACGATTGCTGTGATCGAGGCCGTTGTTCGCCAGGAGTTCGCGAACGTGGGTCTCAATTGTGGCCTACCCTCTGCGTCGCCCTGTACGCCAACCAGCACTCCATTGATTGCCGCTGCTTCATTGACTCCGGCCATCCCACCGCGTTATCGCTACCGGAATCCTGCGGACTGAAGAACCTGAGACGACCGGTCTATCTGCTTCACCTGCTCGCGTGTCGGCCACATTTCCGCCACTGCCGCAGCCGTTGGTTTCGCCCACCTCACTCTAACTCTAACAAAATTCCGCCTTTATTTGTTTTGGCGGCACTTTGTCATTACGGACCACCATGCCTTGTGTTGGCTCTCCTCTCTTAAAGACCCCACAGGCCGACTGGGTCGCTGGGCCTTGCACTTGCAGGAATACACATTTACTGTTGTTTACAAGTCCGGCCAGTTGCAACAAGACGCTGACTGCTTGTCCCGCCATCCTGTTGATCCTCCTGATTCCCACAACCATTATACCGACGATTGTGTTTTGTCCATCTCAGACTTTCTCCGCATAGACGACGAGCAGCGCCTTGATCCATCTCTGCGCCCTATAATCGACCGCCTCCGAAGCGGCACTTCCGATCCTAACCTGAGCTTGTTCGTGCTGCATCACGATATTCTCTACCGTTACAATATGCACCCTGATGGCGCCGACCTCTTGCTCGTCGTCCCGACGCATCTCCACCCCACGGTCCTTGCCCAGCTTCATGACGCACCTACTGCAGGGCACCTCGGCGTGTCCCGCACGTACAACAGCGTGCGCCGGCGGTTCTTCTGGCCTGGCCTTTACCGCTCTGTCCGCGGTTACATTGCTGCCTGCGATCAATGTCAGCGCCGGAAAACGCCCCTGCTCTTGCCTAGTCGCCCGCTTCAGCCCATCGACATTCCGACTGAGCCCTTTTTCCGTGTTGGTCTCGATCTGCTCGGGCCTTTTCCCACATCAACTTCCGGGAACAAGTGGATTGCCGTTGCGACCGATTACACTACCCGGTACGCTATCACGTGCACTATCCCGACCAGCTGTGCCTCCGATGTCGCCGACTTTCTCCTCCATGACGTCGTCTTGCTTCATGGCACTCCTCACTGAGGCCCCTGCTTCGTTTCTAAAGTGGTCCACGACCTTCTCCGCTCCTGCTCCACCCGTAACAAGTTCACCACGGCCTACCATCCCCAAAATAACGGCCTTACTGAGCGACTTAACCGCACCCTGACAGACATGCTGTACATGTATGTCTCAGACCACCATCGTGACTGGGACATCAGTTTGCCCTTCGTGACGTTCGCCTACAATTACTCACTCCATGACACCACCGGATACTCCGCCTTCTAGCTGCTATTTGGCCGCGACCCGTTGCTACCCTTTGAGAGCTTACTGCCTTCTGACCCTTCTACTAGCAGTGATGCTTGTGACGCCATTGCCCGTGCTGACGCCGCCCGCCAAATCGCTAGGGATCGTCTCCACGCTTCTCAGACCGCTCAAAAACGTCGTTACAACCTTCATCATCGTGACGTACATTACCCTCCCGGCTCCCTGGTGCTCCTCTGGCTCCCTGCACACGCCGTGTGGGACTGTGTGAGAAGCTCCTGCCTCGTTACGTTGGTCCTTACCACGTCTTGAGGCAACTGAGCGATGTGACCTATGAACTCCCGCCGCTGCACCCCCCTCTCCTTCCGTGGCCCCCTCCACACAGCTTGTGCACGTCGCCCGTCTTAAACCCTATCACACTCACCCACACCCCTAGGCCTCCCCGGGTCTGTGTCTTCTCCCTTGGGGCGGAGGGGGAGGGCGTAGTGTTACGGTACGTAGACGCCAAGCGAAGACGACGTTGTGTCGCTGCAGGTGGTCGACGAAGACGCTGCCGCTAGTGCTTGTGTGACCCGTTTCGTGGTGTGTCTTCTGTGTACCGCGTACTGTTCCTGCTGCTGAACTAACCTCGTAATATTATGCGCGAAAGCAGTGACCTGGCTAGCGCTTGCCCGAGGGGCTCGCGCGGCGGCACTAGCAGACGACTTTCACGGCTACCGGAAATGTGCCCGTGACGTTGTGCCTGTCGTGGCTCCAGCGAATGACAGCGCGTGGTGGCCTGCCGATGTCACGGAACTAATGACGCATATTTTCACGATTTTAGTTGCAAAATGCGTCACTGTGAGAACACCAATCAGCCCGCGAATTTTGAAAAACACGGTTTCTAAAAATTCATAATAAATTGCCACCTCAGTTCCGAAGACTCACACTTAGTGAAAATGCTCCTTAGCATCATTTCTAAGCATTGAGAACATTTACAAGTGACTTTTAATTCATTGCATAGCCCCTTTAAGATTTTCTGATGCAATATTTTCTAATGTGGCTTCAATTCTAAAAAGTTGTCAGTCTGCAAAATTGAGCTTCCAACACCGTGGCTTTGTCAGGGTGACAGATGGTGGGGATGACAGGCAGATTTCAAAAGAGAGATGATGGCTTCCATAGGGATTGTCTAAAACATACCATTTAAAATCGCTAAAAACTGACGGAGAACTAAAAGACAAATCTATAACGCTCTTTTTTCCTGAACTAGGAGAGCAGTAAGTAGGTTTACCGGTGCTCAGTAAACAAATATTGTTAGATAGTATAAAATCCTCAATGACCTGACCACTGCTATCGGTTTCCTCACTGCCCCAGAAACAAGACAGTGCATTAAAATCTTCAACTACCAAGTATTGCTCCGGTAACTGTTCTAAAAGGTTCACTAATTCATGTTGTCTTACTTCGAGGTGGGGTTGAAGATATATACAACAAAGTGTAATGGTTTTGTAAGCAATCACAGTGGCTGCTATGGCTTCGAATCTAGTTTTCTGTTTGATCGCGCGAGCTGCTACTCCAGGTTGCACAATGATGCCTATGCCTCCCGAGAGTCTGCTCAGCCCTTCTGGGTCACGGCGGAAGACCGTATATTTCTTTAGCACCTTTATGTGCTGAGGGCCTAAGATGGTTTCCTGCACACATAAAGCAATAGGAGAAAATGTGTTTAAAATGTATTTTAGGTCGTTATAGTTATCTACGAGACCTGCAGTTCCAGTGTATTATGAAAGCCATCTTAATGTTGTGTGCGTGTGTGCAGATAAAACTAGATTAAATTTGATCTGGCCCCGTGACTCGGAGCCTGAAATTTTTGGATCGATCCAAGGAGCTCAGCCGTCTGTCTGACGTGGATGCCACGGGGCTGCCCAGGGTTGTGTCCATCGCCTCTGCAGAGGCACTGGACGACCGTGCAGAACACACGCTGACTTTTAAGTTAGACCTCGACCTGTGGGAAGAGGTCTTGAGGCCCGCTGAACCGGGGGATCTGCGCAGCCTGCTTTGGGGTTGACGGAGTAGTGTTAGCTACTTCCATGACGGACAAGCCCTGGAGTATGCAGCATGGTCTCCTTCACAGTTAGCGCAGCGTTGGGCAGGAACACATTCATCGAATTGGTGGTCTTTCAAAGAGCATTTCGCACAAGTTTTGCAGCCGCAACAACTCTGTGAGCCGTGGCCGAACCTCTGGCAATTGAAACATTTGTGTGGGTTGGGTATATATGGCCTTACATTTATTTTCAGGCAGCCGACCTCAATGCTTTCAGGCAGTGTGCAGGTGTTGAAGTTGAGGATCAGGTGTTTTGTGTGTATTTCTTTGTTATCCTTCCGGATCTTTATCCGCTGAACGTTTATGACATCTTGGTTGGTAAGGCCTTCAAGCATTTCTTTTTCAGAGAGGTGGACACAATCGGTTTCAGATATGACGCCTCGGACTGTGTTTAGAGATAGGTGTGACGTGATGGAGACAGGAATCTCCCCTATTGATACAATGCTTGCAAGTTTTGAGTGCTGAACGGTGTCACCTAATTCATGCTTTAAGTCGCTGCTGGCCAATTTTGAGACCTTGTACCTAAGGCCCAAGGTATCTGTCAGGAACTTTGCTGCCGAAAACGAGGGTATAAGCCTTGCTGGTTTTTCTTTTGTTTCGCGATGGACAACGTAGAACTTTGGGAATGATGCCTTTCTTTTCTGGAAAAACTCTTCATCGTTCCACCCTCTTTTGAGACAGCGATCAGGTTTGGAAAGGAGGGGTGCCATAAAAAATGAAGTTTTTCAGCCATGGTGCCAGCCACCCACCACGGAGCCCAACTAGGGGACAGGGCAGGAACTTGCAAGCAAGTCCTGCCCACGCCAGATGTACACCCTAACTATAACCAAACATGATGCAACCTAAGGTGGTTGGCCACACAAGGTTAACCCTTGCCGCCAGGAAAAACTGAAAAACTTATACCCCTGTCACACGGGCACTCTAAAGGCACTTTGAACTAATGCTCCTTTACGCTCCCAAAGGAGCACTACTTCAAGGGAGTTCGTCCGCGCTACACGGTCGCAGAATGACCTTTGCAAGAAGCTTTTAGCGCCCTCATCGGCGAAAAGCGTTTATTTATTTATTTATTTAGAAATACTGTCAACCCTCAGTTGAGGGTCATTACAGGGAGGGATGTTACATATACGTTCATGCAAAAAAAAACTGCCAGATACAAAAAGAAATATGCACATGCACTACAGCGCCCTAAGGATATAACACAAGATACGATATACAGACTATGTATTCAAATGTTCACCCAGCTGCCGCACGCGCACAAACAGAAAAAAAGAAAAAATAGAGAAAAGAGAAAAGAAAAAGCACTTTACAATATCCACACGGTACAGTTTTAGTGAAGAACGTTGATTGATCAGAACTGCGAACAATTTCTGTAGGCAGCTTGTTCCACAGCTCTATTGACTCTGGAAAGAACGAACAACGAAAGGCATTGGTTCGGGACAAGTATGGTCGAATAGCTTCACTATGATTTAAGCGGGTGCTCAGTCTGCCTGGATGTTTTAAATACAAGTCTTTATTAATTTTTAGTTCGCCGTTAATTATTTGAAATAACGTTTTTACTCTGTCTCTTGCACCGATCTTCCAATAATTCAAGACCGCAAGACTTTAACATCGCAGAAACTGAGTCTGTCCTTCTATATTTCGAGCAAATAAAGCGCGCCGCCCGGCGCTGCACCTTCTCTATTTTGGCCCACATTACCTTTTGATGGGGCTTCCATGCTACTAATGCATATTCTAGGGATGGTCGAATAAGAGATCTGTAAGCCAGCAGTTTAACATCTTTTGTTGCCCTCCCCAGTTTTGCTCTTAAAAAACCCAATTTCTTCTGTGCCGCTGAGCCCACTCTTTCTACTTGATTGTGCCATTTTAAATCATGCGAAATAGAAACACCAAGATATTTGAAACAAGAAACATTAACTAGATTGTAGCCTTGAATATCATACTGAAAAGTAAAGATATTCTTTTTTGCAGTGATATGCGTGTATGTGGTCTTATCAAAATTAATTTGCATTTCCCACTTATCACACCAACTCCCAAACGCCTGAAGGTTTCGGTTGAGCTTAATCTGATCCTCTAAACAAGATATCGGCGCAAAAATCAAGCAGTCATCTGCAAAGAGTTTTATCTTAGCAGAACTATCTAAAGCGGTTGCTACATCATTGATGTAAAGCAGAAAAAGTGCTGGCCCTAACACGGACCCCTGTGGCACTCCTGAGTATACATCTAGAAAACCAGACTCGGAACCATCAACGCGAACAGCCTGCTTGCGGTTAGTTAAATAATCTTCAATCCATTTTAGAACGTCGCCATTTATACCAGCTTTGTATAGTTTAAAAAGTAATTTACGATGAGGAACCTTATCAAAGGCTTTGGCAAAATCAACGCATATAACATCTGTTTGTTCACGGTTGTCCATAACTTCGAAAAAATCGTGCAATGTCTCAATGAGCTGCGTCACTGTGGAAAGACCCCGTCGGAACCCATGCTGGCATGCGCAAAGGAGGCCATTTGATTCCAGGAAGATAATTATATGTTTAGTTATGACGTGTTCCATAACCTTGCAGCAAACTGACGTAAGGGATACAGGACGGTAGTTATTCATTAGAGTACGATTGCCACTTTTAAATACGGGGATAACTATAGCACAACGCCAGTCCTGGGGCACGGAATGGGTGCTTAGTGATTTCTGAAAAATAATTACCAAATAAAATGATATCCACTCAGCATACCTTTTCAAAAAGCCAGTAGGTATTCCGTCTGGCCCAGAAGCCTTCTTGTCATCTAACTGTAGCAACTGCTGGAATACGCCCCTCTGAGTAAAGTTGATAGCGTCCATGGAACTTTCGCTGAAAGATGCCCCATCATCTACCGGAAATGGTCGATCACTGCGCGTGAATACTGATTGAAAATATTTGTTTAATCCATCAGCGATAACACATTTTTCTTCTACTAGAACATTTCCTAACGTCATTTGCTTTATTTTTTCCTTTCTGCGGTCTAAATAACGCCAAAATTTTTCTGGGGAAGTCTTAAGAAAATCACTTAAAGTGCGATTAAAAAATGTTTGCTTCGAGCTGAGTAACAAAGCCTTTATTCCCTGACGTACTGCGTGTATTTCCCTAGGATCTGCTTTTCCTCTGCGCAGCCTTTTTAATTTCCGTTTCGCGTGAACAATATCCCTCGTTATCTATGGGTTACTCCGCTTCGTTTTCTTGAGTCGGGTCGGAACGAACTGATCTATGCTGACTTGAATAATAGTTTTAAAGCGCTGCCACAACTCTTCAACTGTTTCGACCTCGGAGACATTTTCAAATTCGTTGAAACACTTTTCTAAATAATCTAGAATAGATGTATCATCGGCCTTAGCATAGTTTTTGATTTCGACACGTACAGTAGGTTTTGTAGGTGGTGGTTTACAAGTAAGCACATTCAGCAAAATGATTTTGTGATCGGATATACCATCCGTGACTGCCATTTCATAATCGCCTACTTTATGGGAAAGGAACACCAAGTCAAGCAATGATTGCGATTGAGACGTTATGCGTGTGTTTTCCTTCACTATTTGTCTTAAATTATGAAGAAATGTGATATCCAATAATTTTTCGGCACTAGAAATTTCTGTATTTCCAGGCGAAATAAGTTCCCAATCGATATGTGGCAAGTTAAAATCACCAGTCATTATTAGCCTGGTGTTCCTGTTTACATGTGAGCAAAGAAATGTATTTAACATATCTAGAAAATCAGGTGAAGTAGTTGGCGGCCTATAAACGACTCCTATGAGGTACGACATGCCAGAAAACATGATTTTACACCACACCGATTCCGACATGTCACACATAACCGTACAGGCTGTCAGCGATGATTTAACAATAATGGCCACACCACCACCACCACGAGAGTCCCGATCCCACCTAAACATTGTGTAGCCAGGAGGGATAATGCAGTCGCAAGAAATAGCACTGTTGAGCCATGTTTCTGTAATGCAAACGACGTGCGGTCGCTCAGATAGCAACAGACATTCTAATTCAGTAACCTTGTTAAGAATACTGCGGGCATTGAGTGAAACGATTCTGAGCTATGCTGTATTTGAGCTGCAGGAAGGCATGCCCTCCTTGTCATTGCAAGCTTCCTCTGACACTTTGCGATTGCTATGGCGGCCCTTATCACGGCGTTCTTGGCAAAGAATACGCTCGTTGCGACTGTGATCCCAGGCATATAGACGGTCATCAATCTTAAGCCTATCATGAACCAGAGACACCTTTTGCTTGTTGTCCCTTTCTATAATGGCAGATTCCCATAATTTCTTTCTAACGTCTGCAGTTTCTTTTGCATAATCATTGCTGACATGAACAGATTTTCCCTTAAGTTTCTTGCAATTTTTTAGAATGCTGTCCTTTTCCCTGCTGTCATAGAATTTCATTATGATAGGTCTATGTTTTCCTGGCTTCTTCCTTCCAATACGGTGAATTCTTTCTATTGTGGTGACTTGGACACCTAGTTCTTTTTTAAAAATGTTGTCCGCAACAGCTGCCCTCAGATCTGACTCTGTTTCGCTCGCCTCTTCCGGGACACCAAACACTAAAAGGTTGTTACGCCGCCCACGGTTTTCAAACTCAACTAATTTTTTGGCCTGTTGCCTGACAGTATCCTCGAGCTTATCTATTTTTGTGGTCATTTCCTGGATTACCACTAGGTAATCTGACAGCTTTTCTGTCCTTGCTGAGAGAACACCAATTTGTTCTTGAATTGAATTAAGTTTCCGGTCGGTTTCTACCTGGTTGTCTAGAATGGCCTTCAAATACTCTTCCGTCGGGGGCCCTGGATTCTCCTCAATATCTCCCGAAGACAACAACAACAACCGCATCACTGACCAGCAGTCAACCAAAATGGCGCGACATCTGCGAGGGCACGGCAGAACTATGAGAAATCTATCGTCACTGCGATAGGAAATAGAATTAGGCCACGAACCAACCTGCAAAACGAGCAGAAGCTTTTCAGCCATGCTGTCCCTCAGGCGCGTGCCGTGCCCTCTGAGGCCGTGGGCGTCGAGGTGCTGCCTTTGTAGAAGTTCCGCCGATGACGTAATTCTCGAAGGAAGCTTGTCGGCGAATCGGAAATCCGTCATGTCCCCCATGCGGCCAAGTAGGAATGACGGGCCACGCGGCTTGCATGTTGTCGCATCCGATAGCATGTCGTTGTCGAGATTACATGGCAGGCAGGATGGCAATCCATCCCAGGTGATCGCTGTATCCGAACACCACGACAGGGCCTGCAAAACGAGCAGAAGCTTTTCAGCCATGCTGTCCCTCAGGCGCGTGCCGTGCCCTCTGAGGCCGTGGGTGTCGAGGTGCTGCCTTTGTAGAAGTTCCGCCGATGACGTAATTCTCGAAGGAAGCTTGTCGGCGAATCGGAAATCCGTCATGTCCCCCATGCGGCCAAGTAGGAATGACGGGCCACGCGGCTTGCATGTTGTCGCATCCGATAGCATGTCGTTGTCGAGATGACATGGCAGGCAGGATGGCAATCCATCCCAGGTGATCGCTGTATCCGAAAACCACGACAGGGCCTGCAAAACGAGCAGAAGCTTTTCAGCCATGCTGTCCCTCAGGCGCGTGCCGTGCCGTGCATAGTATTTTTCATTTTGGGGAGAGTGAGAAAGAGTAAACATTATTAATATAAAGATTATTCTCTTTAATGTAAAGTTTATGCTGTTTTCATCTCAGGGAAACAGCACGGAAGATGACTTGGAGCTGCGGCTACTCGATGCAGCATCGTATTGGTCCCACAACTAGTGTAAGGACGAGTGTGGTCATGATTGGCCGTATCTTTATTTCAGCAAACTCTACACTGATGTAAGCACAAGTTCAAAACCCCTCTCTGCAAATTTATGTTAAGCTGAGAGTTGTTGCATGCTACCAAAAGAGAGACATGCGACATCAATAGAGTCTCAAAAAGTTGGTGACCATCACGTTGCTGGCTGATGGCTACAGCATGAACCCAACCTTCTGGACAAGAAGAGCTACTAAGCCTGTATTCAATGGAACATTCTAAAATTGCTTGATCGCAGTGATGAGCTGGTGAATTATCTCTGGTGGATACTATGTTTCAAGATGACTCCATCTGCTCAGTAATGAGCCAAATTACACGCACAGTTCGGCTTGATTCAGATTGTTTGTCACCTGACAAAGGGACCCACCTGGAACATGTTTTCTCAAACTGAAGTTCATAACTACTGATGTGATTAACTCTGCCAAGCAACACATCAGAGTATTCTATAACCCCCTGCTTATTGCAATGGCCACCCATTAGTAAATTCCCGAACAGGTGCCAGCAGCTCTGGAAAGGATGCAGAGACAAGGTGTTCATCTCTCAGACTGAATGTGGTTACAAGTTAGTGCTACAGCCTGCACAGACACCTTCAATGCACTCAATACCAAGGCAGGCTTCCCTCATATATGGCATCCATTCAACAGCAGGTATTAATAAGTGGAACACTCTCCACGATTATTAACTTGAATGATGGCATGCAGCTTAACCTTATGCCACAGGTGCCACATGAAAACATTGTCTGAAGAACTTCTGAACTTTCATTTCAAGCTAACACCCTTCAATTCTATTCATTAAAAACAGAGGTTGCACTTCTGCCTTCAATTTTCAGCTGACTTTTTACAATTTATTTCACAATAAAATTTTTGTTTTTTAAGAGAATATTATTTTATGGAGCACCTGTCACAATGGAAGACCTGCCCAATGTGCTGCAAGAAAACTGAGTATATTGCCTATACAAACTTACATGACGGAAGCCAACAGTCATCGAAACCAAAAAGCATAGGGGATGTTTTTTTTTAATCTGTGGTGTTCATTTGATTACACCTGAATGCATTACATAAGGGGGGAGCAAAATCAAGATCAAAACAGAGAAAGAATAAATTGATAAAAGAGAACAATAATAAAAAAACAGTATGTAACAGTTAAATGATCTTGTTACGGATATACAATGCAAAGTGAAATGCACGGGATCGAAACAGGAAAAAATTTATCTATGTAGCCCTCAATCAATACATGAGAAAAATACAGTGCAAAAAGAATGACACACAAAAAAGAAAAGTAATAATAAACAGCCGTTCAAAGTGCCGAGGTGAATATGGCAGAAACTTTTTGCCCTCATGAAAAATTGTCGTTTAGATATTCCCGGAATATTTTCGGTTACTGCATGATGCGATGAAATTTGGTAGGCCATTCCATGGTGCTATTGCATCCAGAAAAAATGAAGACTTTAGTGCTAAGGTGCGGCAGTTGGCTTCGCCGGGTACCCATCAATAGGAGCATAATGGGGTAATTATTTTAAAGATAACTGATTAGATCTGAACACACAGTGTCCGGTGATTGGACAACTGTCAGTGTAGCTCAGTTGGCACAGCACTTGATGCTAAATTCAAACGTCATGAGTTCAGATCTCAACAGCGGCATGTGGTGTTTTTTTCTACAAAGCAGAAGATTGGACAGCCAACAACGTAGCTCAGATGGTAGAGCACCAGATGCTAAATTCGAAGCTAATTATTTTTGATCCCAACGGCTGCATGTGGTTTTTTTCTTCCGCTAAGCAGAAGATTGGACAGCCATTGCGGTAGCTAAGTTGGTAGAGCACTGGACACTAAATTCTGATTCGGTCGTGGGTGGAGATCCCAACGGTGGCATGCGTCTGTTTTCTAATCAACTAGATTTTAAATAATTACCCTATTAAGCTCCCGCTGATGAACACAACAAATTAAAAATAAAAACATTCCCTCCACTCCTTGGTTTCAGTGACTGTTGCCTTCCGTTGTGTATGTCACAGAGAGCCTCTCTTTTCCCTTCCCTTGTCTGCTCTATACGGACTTAGTATACTACCTTGGATATAATGAACCTTAGTATGCCATCTCAGATATAACAACACTTTGCGTATTAGCCTTGAATATAACACTCTTTAGTTCACCATCTTGGATATAACGAACTTTAATTTTAAGCCCAGATAAGACGAATTTTCGCGTGTTAACCTCGGAAGCAATTAATTTTCATGTGTTACCTTGGATACAATGAACTTTCGTGTGTTACTTCTGATATAACGAACCTAAGTGTGCCACCTCAAATATAATGAACTTTCGTGTCTGGACTTGAGATCTGACAGACATAAGCTGACCACCTTGGAACTTGAGTATGTCAACCTCGGATATAACGAACATTTGGCTGCTAATGCATTCAAAAGATTCACCGAGGAACACTTAAGTGTTTTCCTGATATATATACATGAAATTTTTCTAGCACATTCAAAAACAGTTTCACAACTACTCTAACAAAATTTCACTGTTATAACTCCAGAAAATTGTTTTCTAATATATATATTATTCCTCTGAATCTTGTGAGAAAAGACTGCCGAGTCAAGAAAATATGGCAGAAAGCTGGTTCAACATTCAATATGTTCCTACCAATGTGCTACAGACCTAGACATTTGCAGAATTTATTTCGCGAAACAAATTTTAGTTTGGAATTTTCGCAACGCAGTGCCCGCTGACGTCTAGAGTCACTAGAAAATTTCAGACATGAAACTCAAATTTGAAAAACAAAAAATTCTGACCTGCAGTATGGTCTAAGAGTACAACAAAACAAAAGGGGTCATAATAGTCGTTAGGAATTGCTTTGCAAGGTGAACATCTCTGCAGAAACAGTAATAAAGAAAAACATTGATTGTTCAAGTGTTTTGCCAAAAAACGGAGCCACCATGGTACATGAAATTTTTCGGGAGTAGTTTCAGGTCAATTTCAGGAATGAAACGAGGCATACAAGCCAATACAACAATTTCAAAGCCGCCTCTGCCCTTAATCAATGCGGGTTTGAGATCGCAGAGCAGTGCCTTAAAATGCACAATCAATGCCTTGCATATAGCTTCCACAATTCATTAGTTTTCCCCTCTTACAGAGTAGTTTTCTCTTCTTACACATACTCCGTATAGCCAGCTAGCTACAGCTGGCATGTCACGGATAATATCCTTTTTTTCGGTGAAAAGCAAATTTCAAGAAATGAATTCAGCTCACCGTTATTCACCCTTATTTGTTTAAACAGGAAAAACCAACCTCAATTATAATAAGAGCCCAGAGGTTCCAAACATTATTTTAAGCGGGCATCTTTCAATTCCACGAATTACATAAATATGAGAGCCAATAAGGCAGAACTTATGAGCACCCATTGTAAATACTGTGGGTAAGTGAACTTCCAGTGTGCAAACAAAAGAAAGCCATACAGAAATCTTGCAGCAAGTCCAAAAATAGCCTTGCAGAGGTGAAGTCACTGTTTCCCATTGCTGTCAATCCCTTAAAACAAGAACTCAACCTAGCCGTTAAACAATCTTTATACGCTCATCACACATTGACAGGAACAGGTGGTCATGAGGCTCACTTATACTCCGTTTCATACATCAGGTGCAAAGCTGTCAAAGCTAGCGCACTTGTTTGCGCCGCCTGCATTTGCGACCAAAAACCAGTGCATTCCTTGTGGTGAGCGAAACATAATGAATCCTTTGCCTGCAGGCTTACCACATGACACATTTGTCACGAACTTGATCAAATGGACTCATAGTGCTGACGTGACGCTGTACCTTTCTCGTGGCTTAGACCACTGGGCCACGGAACAAGCGCAGAGTAACACGCCTTCCTTTGTTTTCCCGTCCAGACTACTACCGTACCTTTCACAGCGTTGCACCTGATGTATGAAACGAAGTATAGTTCAGGTCAGTCAAAGGCTGCTGACATCTGACAGAGTGCTCAAAGGTGTAAACACCAACAGCTTCAGTAATAGCTACCTGTGACAAAACTGAGTCTTGTTTCATGAGTAGTATTCCTCTAGAGAGTCATGGCTTCTAGACAAATACACTTCAAGGATTGTTCTACAACAGCTTCACCCATTTGACATTAAGAGGTGCAAGATTAGTGCACTACCATCCAACACACAAATAATCGTTGACCAGTGCAAAAGTATCGCAGGCGCTACCTATCTTCAGGACAACAGCTTTAGCCAGTATAGCGAGCATCACATGTGGCCCTAATTTGGACTTTACATACATTCTTCTAGAAATACAGCCATGTATTAGCAAATGTATGATAATCGTATTACCTTTCCAGCTTTTTCAAAAACAAAGTCAAGCTAACTTTCAAGGCTAGAACACATCTTGGGATTTTATGCTCGTTTATTTGTTCATAGTGTTTTTTCTTACCTTTAGTTTGGTTACTGTGGTTTAACATCCCAAAGCGACTCAGGCTATGGGGACGCCTTAGTGAAGGGCTTCAGAAATTTTGACCACTTGGGGTTTTTTAACGTGCACTGCCATCGCACAGTACATGGGCCTCTAACATTTCGCCTCCATCGAAACGCGACCACCGAGGCCGGGACTAAACCCGTGTCTTTCGAGTCAGCAGCCGAGCACCACGACTGCTGAGCCACAGTGGCGGCTCTCTTACTTTTCGTGAAAAAAAGTTAAATCCTACAAGAAATACAGGGATACAATCATGTATCAAAACTCATACCTGTTCTCTGTAAGGCTTCCAGCCGAACTGCAATAAATGACGTCTTCTAATCCCTACTCTCTCCCGGCGCACTGCAGGCCCATGTCTTCCAGCTCACAATTGTGTTCTTCTGTCAGAAGGGGTATACTCAGTTCTTTGTTGTAGCTGTGGAGCTACTAGCAGCATGCATCTGATAGACCACTGTGCCACAGCACATCTAGCCAAGGCCAAAATCAGTAACGCTCCAGCCTTGTCATGCCTCACTGTTCCCTTCGTACAGCTACGTCCTTAGCACTCAGAAGCCCTTTTCAGAAAACATTTTCAGGCCCAAACTCAGCCCAGGTCAAACCAAACCAATCCAGTAAAATTAACCAAAGCAGGTGCAAACTCCATGGATGTAAACATTTTTATAGTGGCAAAAGAGCACAGGCACAGATAAAATAAGAATGGAAACACTTGTTTCAGGGCCGAATGCCCAAAATGAGGGTACCTTTTGAAATCCAGTGCTGGAAGGATTGCACCACATTTCCAGGACTCGAGCAGAAGCGTGAACACCCACAAACTGCACCTTGATACAATCAACAGCAGCAGGACACGACCACAGATGTGACATCAGCCAAAAGTCGAACATTTCGACACTGAGCTGTTGTGTAATGCAAGTGCCTTGTTAGTACCTTTAATGGTGCCCGTGATGTTGCCAGCTGACATCAGCTACATACTTTTGTCTGAGCCCCCCTGGCACGCACAAGTGCTCGTGTCTGCGTTTCTGCATGAACATGACAATGAATTAGTTTTGGGCATCATTTCCAGAGCCGAGATTCGCCATGCTTACCTTCATGCTTTGCTTCTGTCTGTGTGCTGACTCCAGCCACAGGAGAAGTAATGGAACTGCCACAAGCAGCACAGGTGCCCACTACTGCCCCAGCTTTGCCGTCTGTCGAGAACCCTCGGCCGTGCTCCCTCCCGTTACCAGGAGGCTGTGCAGATGCCCTGGCCACTGCAGCGAGCTTGGCCTAGAAACAGAAATAGAATATATGTAGACGTACAACCTTTGTCCGTAAAGTTCATAGATTGAGTCCATTAAAACAAATGCGTTTAACATTGAAATCATTTGTGCATCACCCCTTCGAAATAGTCCCCCTTGCACTCTACACACAGCTTCCAACGCTTCTTGAGGTTTTGGAAACAGTTAAAAAACGCCTCTTTTGGCAGGGCTGTGAGCTCCTGCGTCGTGGCGTCTTGAATGACCTCCACGCACCCCATCCAGCGACCTTTTAGGGCTCTTTTCACACGAGGAAACAGGAAAAAATCGCATGGGGAGAGGTCAGGCGAGTACGGCGGATGGGGAGATGCAGTAATGCTCTGCTTGGCGAGAAATTCTGTCACGCTGAGAGTAGTGTGCGGCCTTGCACTATCGTGGTTAAGGCTCCATTGTCCAGATGCCCATAAGTCAGGGCGACAGAGTCGCAGTGCATCACGCATGTGTTGGAGCACGCAGATATAAAACTCCTGGTTCACCGTTTGCCCTTTTGGGATGAACTCGTGGTGTACGCCACCTCTAGCATCGAAAAAAAACTATCAGCATCGTCTTTGTTTGAGGATCGTATTGAAAACTCCATGTTTCGTCTTCAGCAACGATCCTGTCGACGAATGCAGCATCCCTCTCTGCCTCGGAGAGCAAATCAGCGCTCACTGATGCCCGCGTGTCCTTCTGGTCCTGTGTGAGGGAGTGCGGCACAAGTCTGGCATTCAGCTCTCGTTTCCCCAAGTTCTCACGCAAAATTTGGTGGCATGTTGTCTTACTAATGTCGAGTGCATCTGATAGCATGCGGACTGTAATGGTCCAGTCTTCCTGTACGATTTCCCTGATCCAAGCCACGTTGTTTTCATTCCTTGAGGTTGAAGGGCGCCCCTGCCTTGTGTCGTCTTCCACCGACGTTCTCCCCGAAACGAACCTCTTGTGCCACTCGAAAACTTGCGCCCGTGATTATGTCTTGTTGCCGTAAGCGTCACGAAGGAGCTCATACGTGTGTGTGGCTGTCTTGCCAAACTTCACACAGGATTTTATGTTAAGCCCCGCCGCGGTGGCTCAGTGGTTAGGGCGCTCGACTACTGGTCCGGAGTTCCCAGGTTCGAACCCAACCGCGGCGGCTGCGTTTTTATGGAGGAAAAACGCTAAGGTGCCCGTGTGCTGTGTGATGTCAGTGCACGTTAAAGATCTCCAGGTGGTCGAAATTATTCCAGAGCCCTCCACTACGGCACCTCTTCCTTCCTTTCTCCTTTCACTCCCTCCTTCATCCCTTCCCTTACCCCGTTCAGGTGTCCAACGATATATGAGACAGATACTGTGCCATTTCCTTTCCCCAAAAACCAATTATTATTATTATTATTATTATTTTATGTTAAAATGCTGTTTTAGGCAGACATCGATCTAGCCACACTCATTCAAAGTAGAATGCGCAAAACGAGTAGTGGCAGCGTATTTTTCTACATGTAGTGCGATTTAGCTGCTGCCAGAGCAATTAACATAAATAGCTCAGGTTAGCCCGAAAAGATGGCGGTACACATACGTACCAACATTTGTTTTGGGGAATTATTTCTAGAGAAAAAATAAATCTGTCTCGAAACTTTACAGACAAAGGTTCTAGATACTTATATGTTGCCAACATAAGCAAGCCTTTAAAGAAATGTATCGTGCGCCACTTTTTTTATTATCGCAATGCGCACCACAAGCTTTTTGTGACAGTCTTTTGATGTTACTGTGATGCCATTGCCTGATACGAGCCCGATGTTACCCTGATGCCATTCTACATGTAGGGGCCAAGGACTCACCAAGCCCTTGAGGCTTCCTTCCTTGGCCCTTTTCATCCTTGCGATGAACAATCTCTGGTATTATTTCTTTTAGAGCGTTCTGCATCATGTTATGTACGATTTCGTTTCATGTAAAGGAGATGGTTTATTATGGCAAGCAGGCATGTTTTCACAATATAAGTGGGTACTTATATTTAGGGACATCTTATCCAATGGCTCGAAAAAGTTCCTTAAAATAATGTGCAACACTTCCAACTTCTATCCCTTAGTCGATGTTGCAAAAATGTTACACATATGCCAAGAAAGCCGGTGTTACAGACAATGAAATGCCAATGAAGTGCCAAGGAAAAGATTTGAAGAGCACTCGGGCAATCTGACGTGAGTGACAATCATAAGCAGTGGTGATTCTGCCTGAATGCTTTGCGTGGCGAAGTTCTCGGCGCTTCCTCCGCTTCTGCTCGCCGGTAAGCTTCGTTCGTTCGCTGCGTCCGCTTCTCGCTTATAAAGGCCGTTTCACATGATGCGATTGTTGCCGCAGCGCAGTGCGATTTCTGCCGCTGTGCGACAGAAATGCGCGTCGTTCTCGTCGCAGGGCCACTGCGACAGACTTTCAACAAGTTGGTCGCACTGTCGCAGCGTCGGTGCGGTCGCACCGATGGCCACAGTACTCAGCCAATAGGAGTTCAGCGACATGACAGGAAATGACGGAAGGGAAACCGTCGAAATTTGGCGCCGCGTTATTTTGACTATTCTCTGGCTGTCTGCTTCGGAAAGGCGCACCGCGAACTTCTGCTACGATGTCGCGCATGCTGTTCAACGAAATTTTGATAGACGAGATGGAGAAGCGACCACTTCTGTGGAACGTTTCATTGAATGAATATCGCAAGACGAACCGCAGCCACCTGTGGCAAGACGTGCTAGATGTTTTGAAGAAAATTGATCAATCGGGTATGTACTTTTGCGGTTCTCGCATGCTTCGATGTGCTCGCATGCTTCGCACGTTTAGATTGGCAGGCGCTGTCACTATTTAATTGGTACACGAGCGCCTTGCGTTTCGCCTGCATCGAAATGCGGCCGCAGTGCACGGCCAGTATCGAACCAGTGTCCTCGGGCGCAGGCCGAGCGCCCTAAAAGTGAACCACCGCTGCATTTAACTGTTGTAGCGTTGCGCTAAAGCTTCCTAATATGCCAGCATGCATGTGAAAAACCCGTGAGCTACTAAATTAAGTCCTTGTGTTCGCGTTGCAGTCTGATGTTTGTAGCTCTGGCATGTTAAGTATGTTTTAATTGCGGTTATAGTTTAAGGTTTTCTAAACACAAAGAAAAATGCCTTCTCCTGAACTTTTTGTCTTGTTTCTTTACAACGCAGTAACTATAGAAGAACTTCAAGCGCGGTGGCGCAATTTAAAGGATTCGTTCCGGAGAAAATTAAAGGAATTAAAAGACTGCACGCGCAGTGGGTCCAGCGGCGGGTCAGTGAAGACCCAGTGGCCCTACATGGAGCGCATGAAATTCATGCAAGACATCCTGGAACCACGTCGGTAAGCACCCACATACATGTACTGCCTAGTGAATAACGTATGTAATATAAAGTAGCTTTTTTCTGAATCTAGCGATAACGCTATGACTTTGAACTTAAAACTTTAGGGTTCGAATAATAGCAGATAAATCACACGCGGACAAAAACTGAATAAACGATAACACGTCCGCCCGCTTTTTCACCCTCAATGTCCTCGAGGCACCCTTTCTGTCTCCCCCGCAAGTGCACATGATTTGGTGGTCGCGACCCCACACCTGCGCCGTGGCCGACATCTGGAGTTCGTTCGGGAAAGAGACCGCTCGCGGGCGTGCAGAGCAGAAGCGCCGTCCGTTGCCGACCGCGCGGCTCTCCCTAATGTCGCTGCCAATTAAAGGCCCCGTGCAGTTGGCGGCCTTTTGTCCGCTCTCTTTCAAGTGCCGCCGTTCCGGTGCCCACGTTTCTGCTGCCGTCTGTTCCTGCTTTGTAGCATTTTCCCACAGCTTGGCGTTTTTTTTTTCACGGGGAGGGGGGGGGGGGGGAGGACTGCTGTTTCTGCTTCTTTGCAGCATATTGCATGACCAAGACTACGATCCCATTATATGAAACCCAGTTTCATAATTTCATTTGTGCAGCTAGAGTCGCCTGCTGAGCTTGATCGTATGTTTTCATTTACTTATTGCCTCTGACAACCTGTTTTACTTGCAATAGTCATGGCAACATGCAAGCTGAACACAGCTTTGCTGAGAAGCAAGCGCTGGGGGATGATCCCCAAAATGAAATGTGCCCGGCAGAGGAAGCCCCGCAAGAGCGAGCTTCACCTGTTGAACTGGAGCCTCTTGAGGCTATATTTTCCGCCCCCAGTGTGCCCCATGTGCAAACAAGCACACAAAAGCAGCCACACAGCACTTCGCAAAGGCCACGTAAGCGTGCAGCTGAATTGGAGGCAGTGGACGCGAGGCTCGATGCTGTTAGAACCGCCTTTGCGGCTCAGCAGTCTATGGACGATGCAAAATACTTTTTATTGTCGCTGCACCCAGCAATGTCAAGGGTGCCACAACAAATGCAAAGCCATCTGAGGATGGAATTACAGTCTCAGACTATGCTAGAGGCGTGTATCCTGCCAACCTTCTTGTTGCAGGTTCACAAATTATGGATTAAAATCAGAGAGCTTTAAAATAGGAGGACTCTACCGGTTGGAGGGATAGGGAAATAGCGGTGAGCCAATGTGCATGTGCAGAACAATTACGGCCCTCAAGTAATTGTTCTGCGCGTGCACACTGGCGCTCAGCTGTTCCCCTATCCCCCTAACCATTTGTGGCCTCCTATTCTAAAACTCCCTATTTGCTTCAATGAAATGTGTACTATGATAACTATGTGCTCATATATTATTTACCATGCATTGTTTCTTCTCCTTTTATTAGGGATGTATGGCATGTGTTTTTGGTGCAATTGTTGCTGTCTGTTTTTGTGTTTCATTGTTGCAATGCTTCTTTTTTGTTATGTTTTTTCGTGCCGGTGGCAATTGACCTGCAGTTTTATTTTGTTCCTCTTTTTGTCCCGTTTTTTGTTCCTCTCACTGTAATGCCATTTAAGGTGCTCTGGGTACTGTGACAAATAAATTATTTATAAAATGAGCTAGTGTGCCATTATATCAAGCAAACGTGCCATATTATAGGAAGCAGTAAGTTGTTTCTTTGTAACACGTACGTGTGCTTGCCCGGTACGCCTCTGCTTATCAGCCTACCCACCCACAAGCAATGTATGCATAGGTACAGTAGGAAATATAATCGATAAAAAAAAGAGAAGAGCTATAAACAATTTTATTATAAAAAGTCAAGTACAAGGCTAATTATAGCTGTAGATCAGGGCGATCTTAACAGAAGTGTTTCCATGGCGGAACATTGATAAATACTGAAGGAATGTAACGCACAGTTAAATTAATTATATACAGAGAACTTATACAGTCAAAAATGAGGATTATTTCACTATACAGAAAATAGCAGAGGACAAAGAAGGGTACAAAACATAGGAACTGCTCCAATTGAATTACGCACTAATTACGCAGGCCAGCAGATGTTCGCTGCCACGGCACAGCACCGCAAGAGCTTGAAAAATATGAAGAGAACAAATCCCTGGTTTCTGCAGCTGTCCGGCTGTAGTTGTGTCCACATGGTGGCTGAAGATCGAGCATACCCGATCCACCATCTGAACACAATTGACCATTGGCTGCATCTTCAGGTTCGTCATCAGAAGTGGCAGACATGTACACAACATCGTCGCGAAGAAAGTTGTGAAGTGCACAACATGCCATCACAACATAGTCGGCATTTCTTGGCAGAAGGTTGATGCTGCGTCGAAAGATACGAAACCGCGACACCATAACCCCAAAAGTATTTTCCACGCACCTCCTGAAAAGCAAATGGTAAATGATAACTTCACACCTGGCTATAAAATAGGTACTGCAGAATCACCACAATCACCTTGCTCTGCTGAGCCTGTAGTTGAAGATTCTTTTTCCTTCACTTTGACTCCTGCCAGAATAAGGGCGGAGAAAATCCGGCCGAAGCTGGAACGCTTCATCTCCCACAAACACATGGGGTGCTGCCGTCTGTGTGCCTGGCAGATGTTCTGGTCCAGGGAGCCCAAGACCACCTCTTTCAAGGCACTTGCCAAACCGCGACATGTTTAAAGTGCCCCCATCGCTTTGCCGACCGTATGCGCCAACATCAATCATTACATACTTCAAGTTGCTATCGGCAACCGCCATCAACACAATGGAGTAGGTTCCCTTTAATGAGAATGTATAGCAAACAGTCAAGTCTCAATATGACGCACTGCTACCAAGAACAACATACTTTGTAGTTGTAGTAGAGGTTGGCTGAGTGCGGAGGGGCCTGGATTTGAACGTGTTTACCGTCAACTGCTCCGACACAATTTGGGAAGTTGCATTTTTCTTTGAAACCTCTGGCAACTTCCTCCCATTTTTCAGTTGTTGCCACCTGAAATGGAAGCTATTTAAATTATATACATTTCAAAATTAAAGCACCGAACGGCTTGTTGAGAGTAACAGTGGAGATAAACGGTGAAATCTGCATTCCTGCATGCAGAACTCAGTCTTCAATTCCACAAAAAACTAGTTTAGCTTACTTGTGCATAAAAATGTGAATACAATATATACCTTGAGGTACAAAGGCTGCAATATTCGCCACAGCAGTCTGCATGCAAAATGAACTGTAGCGGATACTGTCGAAATCCCCACACGGAACTCCATGGCCACATCCTGCATATACATGCCTGAAGCCAGGTATCTGAAAAAAAAAACAATTACGAGGCTTTCACTAAAACTTATTTGCTAGATGTTTTTAATCGTTGTGCAAATTAGGGCCTAAAAAGAATCTACACCTGGGAACAGCATAAAATTAAAAGGACAGTGGAAAAGAGCAGCAAAAAAAATGACGTATTAATGCAAAATAATTTCAACGTACTGACATGTTTGTGTAGTACGTACCTGAGCGTTATTGCCAGCCGTGCTCGTGACGGCAGTGGCTCACGCACAACATAAGCCTTTGTTAGATGCTCCTCAAGGAGCGAGTGCAACTCCTCAAACTTTTCAGGCGTCATTTTATAATATTTTTTGAAGTATTCGGGGTCGCCAGACATAAGCAAAGGCATCTGCACAGACAAATTCTAGTATGAGAACACAAGCAAGAGAGGAATAGCCACAGAATGAATTTTGACAGTATGAACTCACCACTGTGTAGAACACTGACTCTTCCTTGCGGTTTTGCCATATCGGCCGCGTCCACCACCGTCTAGGTACCGGAGCGCTCAAGAGAATCCTCTTCTTCTGCAGAAGGTAACATTCCTCCAATAGCAAAAGCTGCTGCGGGCTGAAATCCGGTGGTAGAGCGCCCGCTCGGCCGTCTGCCAGAACCGAAACTGCTTGTGGCTGGTGTTTTGCTCATCAGCAGCTTTTTCAGCAAGGAGGTAGTACTCCTCGAGAAGCAAAATACTTTGTGCTACTGACAGGTCCATAGCGAGAGAAAGCGGTGCACGGTTGAATACTCGATCACTCGGTGTATAGACGCTTTACATGGATGGATGGATGGATGGATGGATGGATGGATGGATGGATGGATGGATGGATGGATGGATGGATGGATGGATGGATGGATGGATGGATGGATGGATGGATGGATGGATGGATGGATGGATGGATGGATGGATGGATGGATGGATGGATGGATGGATGGATGGATGGATGGATGGATGGATGGATGGATGGATGGATGGATGGATGGATACGGCTGAACCCTTTACATCGGGCGGTGGCTCAAGCCACCTAGCCATGTCTTGTGAAATTTTACTCCTGTCTTGCTTTTAGCCACCAATCAGATAACCTTCGCTTGGTTACTTCTAACCTCTTAAAATCCACTTTCCCCTCACTATCCCTAAACCCCAATGCCTTGGGTAAGTCAGCCCAGCTGCCTTCCACTGTAGGGTGAAGCCCTTTACAGAAAAGTATCAAGTGTTCAGCCGTTTCCTCCTCCTCTCCGCACGCAATGCACGAAGTGTCTATCTCCTGGTACCTGACTCTATACGTCTTAGTCCGCAAAACTCCAGTCCTGGCCTCAAACAGCAAATAACGTCCCCTACAATTATCATAGATATTTTCTTTGACAATTTCCTGTTTAAAGGTCCGGTATGTTTCCAGTGCCGATTTCGTCAGCATCCCTGTTTTCCACAACGCTCTATCTGTTCCTTTAACCTTTTTCTTAACCGATAAATGCTGATTTGCCCCCTTACTGCTGTCCAGATATTTGCTTGTCAATTTTCTAGTTCGCTTTCTCCATTTCGTGTCAACATTCTTTATATACAGGTATCTGAAAACTTTCCTAGCCCACCGCTTTTCCTCCATGGAAGCATGGGCGCCGCCATATTTGGTCACGTGACCACTCTTTCATTGCTGGCCTTCTGACTCCGCTGCCTGCCTGTGCGGAAGCCTCATCTGCAAGCGCGTTTTACTGCGATAGTACTTATTTTTGCTCGCAAAATGGATGCAGGATGGGTGGGTGACACCAAGCTTTGGCCGAAGCTTCAGCGGCCGTGTAAGTGCGCTGTTTTTTTTTGTATTTTAGGACTCTGCTCTTGTTTTTGTGTGAGCCTTCACGCCACATCGCTTTGCTTGGTGACGATGGTATGCTCGCTGTCTGTCTTTTCCCGCTTTTCTAAAGCCAAAAACACTGCTTGGATTTCTGTCCTGGTGTGCTTATGACTGTTTTCGTGCGTGAGTTTAAAGCGAGAACTTCCCAGATTTGATTGCAGCACAAGTTAGTTGCGCAAAGTTGTACTTTTTGTGCAGCTGGCTCGTAACGGCCTCATTCTGCAAAAAATCCCCAACACCTGCGTACCAGTTGCTGACAAATAATGAAAACTAATTATTTGTGTCTGATCGGCCGCGTCAGTCATGCTGCGACCCGCCGCATATGTTTACGATGGCTGAACGGCTGGTATTAGCTCCTGATGTTCCTGGTATTAGCTCCTGACAAGAACTATTGCTAAATACTGTTTTGCATGTTTGGTTTGGTTTGGTTTATTGGGGTTTAACGTCCCAAAGCGACTCAGGCTATGAGGGACGCCGCAGTGAAGGGCTCCGGAAATTTCGACCACCTGGGGTTCTTTAACGTGCACTGACATCGCACAGTACACGGGCCTCTAGAATTTCGCCTCCATCGAAATTTTGCATGTGATGCTGACAATAGAGCGGTTGCAACACTATGCTTTGATTTTGTACAGCAGCACTTTTGCGTATTTGCAGTATGAACTCTCTATTACTGCATTATGCAAAGTGGCAATTTGCAGGCCGAATTTGCCTGCAAAGAATGGAAGTACCACTGTGTGGTTGTAATTTGTGATGTAAATTTCTATTCATTGCTTCCAACAGCAAAGCACAGCCTGACTGCTTGTTCATCGCAAATCGCATGCGTTACAAGCCTGAAAGCATGAAATTGGAGGTTGATATTTGTTACGTTGTGAATGCTTGGTTTGTGAATTGCAATATACTAGTCACTGTTGAAGTTAATTTAAGATGAGGGACACTAATTCATTACAACATGAATGTGATTTTTACATGAAGGTATGGAAGAGAGTCAGAAGCAAAAGCCCGTGCCTGGTACAAGAAAACAAAGACCACGGACGTTGTGGAATGTGGCCTTATCATCCGGCCTGCCACTTCATGGCTTGGAGCCAGCCCTGATGGCATAATTCCAGACTCGGACACAGTGCTGGAAATAAAGTGCCCGACACCACTGACTGTGCAAAAGCATGGTAGCCTTGATGCCCTGTTTAAGAGCGGAAAATATGACGTGATTAAGAAGGAGAACAAACTCACACTCAGCAAGGCCGGGAAGAACAGATATTACCTGCAAGTACAGCTGCAGCTGTTCTGCTGCGAGAGAAGTAGGTGCGACTTCGTGATTTGGGCACCGAACGAGGCATATATTATCGAGGTGCCCTATGACAAGGAGTTCATAAGTAAGCAAGTGGCACATCTTGAGGATTTCTATTTTTCACACCTGCTGCCAGCAGTTGTTGACAGCAAGCAATGAACACATTTCTATTGGAATAAATTTACAAGATTTGACTAATTGTCTTGTCATTAAGACAATTTGACCCGGTTTATTTGTGCATTCAACATCAGAATTATCAAATACATCTCTGAACATACAACAAAACAAAAGCAGGCATAGAACAAAAACCAACAGGCTCGTACCCTCACCTGGTACTGAACATTTTTTATCATCCCAAAGTGAACACAGGGAGTACAAGCAGTAAATCTTCAAAGAATGACATCTCCAATATGGTATCAACAAAGGTTTCTATCGGGCAAGCCAATGCAGAAACTCCCCAACATAACTTTCTATTGCATTTTAAAAATCCACAATCCACATAAACGTCGCACCTACACTGTACACACAGCCGCAAAACAAGTGCCCCTAAGTGCACCAGCAAGACAATGAAATAGGCTCAGAACATCAACCTTGGCAGCTCGAACGTGCTTTGCAAGTGATTCCAACTTCACTTCCTCAAGGAGGAAGAGTGCTTTAGAGTTTGCTCTTCCTGGACAAAAGGTAGCGGACCTGAAATTGCTGACAAACACTTTGGTAATCAGACGGCATGAAAAAAAGGCTCCAACGCGAGTTGTTTGTAGCAGCTAAGATAGCTCAGAGCCATCAGTGAAATAGCTAGCAAAATACCTGAATAGCATATCTCTGACAGATATTCTTAGGGTCATCAACAGCAGCCTGCCAGTACACCAGCATGCTTGAGTTAATTACATAAGAGTTGTATACTTGAGTAAAACACGTTTTTGGGCAAGTTGGTAACATTCTTGATTCATATTGCAGCGAAGAAGCACACACACACAGAGAAGGAACACGCAAAAAACACGGACGAACGCTGCACTCACAACTGGTTTACTGCGAAAAGAATTCAAGCTTAAAATGGCTCACGCATCTGCGCACTACAGAAAGAAAACCAAAACAAACACGTGCCACGTAATACCATCTTATCGTATTGCCGCGAAAAGGTTGAATTCCGAAGCGTACAAAAAAACGGATGCATCACTAATGCAGCAATCTGCTTTTTCCTTTATGTAAAAGGCCTCCAGGAGTTCACGTGCCGTTTTATACTTGCTTCTGCCTAGGATTCAAACACTATCGAAACGTGGCGAACATGTCACGCATGACTGGCAGTGCCTAACCAAGTGCACATGCTCTTTGTTCTTTAAATTCCTTTGGTGCTCCCCTAGCCGGTCGTTAATACATCGCCCCGTTTGACCAATGTACACTTTTCCACATGAAAGTGGCAGCTCGTATACCACCTCAGAAGCGCATTGCACATAGGGCGTAGTGTGCTTTTTTCCACACCCGCTTCTCCTTGTTTCGCTTCCGGAAATACGAGGGCACAACTTTGACAGCTTCACCGGCGCCGAAAAAACGAGCGGCACCCCATACCTGTTCCAACACCCTCTAAATACTTTCTTCAGGCCTCTCCAGGCCCTCCTTTCCACACGCGCTACGTCACGCCAAGTGTCCGGTCAGGCTGCTCACCAAGCGCGGCTCCGCTCCGCTCGGTTGTCTCCCTCGATGTGCTCGCGCTTGCCCGGGCAAGCACAGACACGAACGCAGTCTTGCAGTGAGCGTCTAGCTGCTGCTTGAGTCTTTCAGCCTGGCGTTGGGTGCATTTCCGTTCGCTCCTCGCACGGCTGTGTCTGTTTCGTGTGGCCGTTTCTTGTGTGGCGTGCGTACCTGTGCTAGCGCACGAATGGGAAACTGATTGCCTGCCGTGTAGCGAGTGCAACTTCGTGAAACATGGGCCGGTGCTGTGTTCCCGGGTGCCGCGGGAACTACCAGAATGGTCCCAAAGTACGTGTTTATTGCTTCCCAAGAGACGAAGTACGAAGAAAAGCCTGGTTGCGAGCCATTCCACGGAAGGATTTCACACCTACAGAGCATTCGAGGGTAAGACTCTGAAATATTGCTTAATAGGCGCTGGTAATTATCTTAGTTGTGAGCTGTCGCTCCCGGAAAGGCATGCTGTCTTTGTAGGCAATGATATCACTTCTTACACTTATGTATGAATTGTCCAGGAAGCATTTAGTTCTGTGGATGTGCATAAGGCTTGTGTAAAAGCTGTGTAAATATGTAAAAGCTGTTCACTATTCAGACTCTTTTTACTTAGTGTTTTAGGCAATGGAGAGTCATGGCGAATGGCCTTGCTTCATTTTCTCGTGCAGGTGTGTGAACTGCACTTCCACGCAGGCGACTTCATTACGACGTTGTCACACCAAGATGAACTGACAGGGAAAATAATAGAGGTGAAGCGTGACAGGCTACAGTTGAAGATTGATGCTGCGCCTTCTGTTTTTCCAAACTGCCCAAAATACTTGTCCTCAACGCCTGGACGGAGTGAATCGCCAGAGACGAAAAAAGCAAGAAGGGAAAACGCTGCTTTGCAGGAGGCTATGAGGAAGTCACTTCAGTCTAATGAGCTTGAACAGAAAAGAAACAAAGTTTCATCTTACGAGGAGTTCAAATCTAAGTTGCCTGGAATCTGCAACACGAAATTCTGGACCGTTTCTGTCGATGAGCAGTGCGTTAGGTTCCTTCTCATCGAGAATGATCCTTCACCTAATGTGAAATGCGCCTTGGTAGTTCTCCCTGATCTGTCACTTTCTGTTTTCTTGAATGGAGTGAAGCTTCTGTCGCTTCCTTCAGGCAGGATTCTGCCAGCTCAAGTATGCGACACCTCCAGCCTGTCCTTGCTGCTAGAAGAACTCGAGATAGGCTTGCATAATATACCTGAGGTGACGAAAGAGTCGAAACATACTAAAGTATTGCAGTTTGTCGGTTCACTGCTTGCAGACCTCATTGAGGACAGTGATACGACGAAAGAACAGTCTTCTTTGCTGAAATTTCTGGTTGAGCAGATAGAGCTTCTCCTCGCGAAACAGCATGTGTATAGCGCAGAGCTGCTGGTATTCGCCAGTATTTTGAATTCAATTTCTCCTCACGCATATCACTTCACAAGAGCTGCATCAAGAATCATTCTGCCCCATCCTTCCACACTGCGCCGTGTTTGCTCAAATTACAAAGCTGACCCTCTTGTGGAGCAAAATCAACCGCACTGTCTCTCCTACATCCGAGAACGAGTCTAATCAATGAAAGACCACGAGAAGACAGTGACCCTGATGATCGATGAGATCCACATAAAACCATACTTCGACTACAAAGGGGGCACAATAGTAGGATCGTCGGTTCATTCAACGGAACCAGCAACAACAGCCCATGTGTTCATGGTACAATCACTCCTTTCTGCAAACAAGGACGTCATTCACATATTACCTGTGAGCAAACTGAGCGCAGAAATTTTGCACGAGCATGCTAAGAACATAATCATTAATGTTGAGAAAATGGGGCTCAAAATTATCGCTGTGATAACGGACAACAATGCTCTGAACCGCAAGATGATGTCGTTATTTGCTACAAGTCCTCAGGTGAGCATTGTCTATCCCCATCCAGCCGATAACGCTCGCCCTCTTTTCTACGTGGTCGATCCTGTGCATCTCTTGAAGTGCATTAGGAACAATTGGATTAACCAGAAAAACCCTGGAACATGCCTCTATTTCCCTGAAATGGACTTGAGTGGAGCAATGCCCGAAGGGCCTCCTCGTATGAAAGCTGCTTCTTTCGCAGCTGTGCGGCAGCTTTATTCTTCAGAGAAGACGTCGCTTGTGAAGGCTGCTTACAGACTGAACGCAAAAGCCGTGAATCCAACCTCAATGGAGCGGCAAAATGTAAAGCTCGCTCTCGACGTCATTAATCAGTTTGTTTCAAATGCCCTCAGGACACATGGTTCCGCGTTCAAGATTCCTCAAGCTGAGTCGACTGCTCTTTTCATTGACGTTATCCTCACATGGTGGCAAATAGTCAATGTTAAGACCCCTTGCAAAGGCCAGAGGCTAAGGGACAGCATGCAAGACCCTGTAAGGTCTGTTGATGACACACAGTTAGCTTTCCTGAGCGGCGTTGTGGACTGGTTGGACGCTTGGGCAAGAATAAACATCACCAGTGGCTCGCTGACGAAAGAGACTCACAGTGCTTTGCGACTGACATGCTATTCTCTGGTAGAACTCTCGCGCTACTGCTTAGAAGAACTTCACTTCAAGTACGTACTGCTGGGCAAATTTCAGACGGATGCGCTAGAAGACCGGTTCGGCCGTTACCGCCAGCTGGCAGGATCACAGTACCACATTTCCGTGCGTCAGCTCTACGAATGTGAGAAGAAGCTTCGTCTTCAAAAACTTTTGACATTTCCACGCGAGGAAACAGAGTTTGAAGACGTAAGTGAGGATCTTGTCCCATGCAACTTTTCTGTGGCTGTCAGCGACGACGATATTACACACGCCCACTCTGACATGGATGCTATTGTCTACATTGCAGGATACGCTGCTCATGCTGCTTTAAAGAAGCTTTCATGTTCTGCTTGCTTCAGCACATTGGTGATTGAAAATCGAGAGATCGAAGCGGAAAATACTGCCATGATAGCTAACCTGTCGAGAGGAGGGCTGAAGTTTCCCCAGCCATGCACAGTTCACATGGTACTGATGACTAAACTAGTTGCAGAGAAGTTGTCTTTTGGAGCAACCGCGGAAGATTTTCTCTCCTGTAGAAATCAACGTGGTGTCGTGATTTCACAGACGATTTCCCTCCTGGACGAACACGACATTGAGACATGTGAAAATGGCCACACTGCACAAACTCTCCTGCGCTTGGTAGTACGCGTTGCAACCAACGTTGTTCTAAACAACTTTTGCAAACTAAGAAATGATGCCATACAAGACAATGCGCAGCAGAAGGCCGCAGCCCGGAAAGCAGCAACGCTTAAGAAGAAGTAAGTTTTATTCCCAAGCAATAAAAATGCTTTGCGCACACTTCATTGCTGGTGTCTCGTCGTTTTTTATTGTAAGGGTCAGATTAGCTGTACAAATACTCAACAGCGCAACATTATTGTGAGTGTCATTATTGCTGTGTGTGAAAGCTTTAAGCAAAACACAATACAGAATAAAACTAACACAATGCGCAGTAGACGGTGTTTTTTTTTTTCAATGTTCACGAACTTCTACTTTAACAACTAGATATACGCATGTGCGGTCTGTGCGGATGGATTTTACCGCACGGCAGACATCATGTACGTGATAGAACCTAATAATTAGATGATTAATTGAAATTAACTAATCAATTTTTTATTATAATGACCAATAATGCGAAATTGGCGGCCGTATGCTAAATTGTTTATTATAAAAAACTGTATTAGCAGCTCGAACTTTCTTGACAATAAGGTGTTCTGCAATAAAAAAAAATATATAAAGCAGATAAAATGATAGCCTAAGGCGCGCACAAACTAGCGAATTTCTTTTCTGCAGCAACGACAAAAATGAAAATGAAGGAATCACTTATAAGGCAGCTACGTACGGCAGTACCCGAATAGTGCAGACGGGCGCGGCGCGCTGAAATCGCGGAGCGCGGGGCCTGCACGGTCCCTTGGCGTGACGTCACGCGGCCGGTGGAGAGGCCTTAGCATTGAGAGGGTGTTGCCTGTTCGCTACCTTCTTCATGTTATGCGACACCTTGTGTAGGTAGGGGGCAACTTCCGGTCGCAGGTTCATGTTCCTTTCTTTCTTCTTGGAGTTCTCTGTGCGTGCCTTCACTTTTTTCAGGCAAGCTTCTGCAACAGAAGTCACGACCGACAAGGGGTAGCCCGCTGACAAAATTCTAGCCAATTGGTTCTGAAAGCTAGACTGCATCTCATGGACGCACGATTTCTCAAGCGCCGAATCCAGACACAAACTAACTATGCCTATTTTTATGACCTTCGAATGAGTAGAGTCGTAAGGCAAGAGTTGCTTCTGAACACGAGGGGCGTACATCCAACAAGTATGACCTCTGCCCAACTTCACTCGAATATCTAGAAACTGAAGTTCGTCGTTATCCGGTGTCTCGAAAGTAAATGTTAGTCCCTTTCCATACTTCCTAAAAGCATCTAAAATCTTGTTAACAATAGCGCAGTAGTGTAAAGGGCTCTGCTTGTCCAAAAATATTAAAAAATCATCAACATATCGGTACACTTTGATGACCTCGTCCGAGTTAAAAACAGTGCTTAAAACCTGGTCAATGCTGGCTAAAAAAATGTCACTTAAAATGGGTGCAACGCAAGATCCAATGCAAATGCCTTTCGTCTGTAAATAGAGGTGATTGTTAAAAGCGATAAATGTACCTTTAAGGTAAAATTCTAAAAGAGTCAAAAAATTGTCAACAGACATGCCAGCCGAATTTTGGAAAGGGATAGGATAGGATAGGAAAACTTTTAATATCCAACAGAAAGAGGGTAGCCAGAGGGCTACCCGCCTAGACGACGGCCGAAAGGTCTTGACTCTCGGCGGCGGCTTCGGCCAGTCGGACGAGTTGTAACTGAGTCGCCGGGTCGGAGCTCAGTAGTAAGGTCTCCCATTGATCTTTTGTGTTAATACCTCGTCCCTCCCGGGGAGCATGAGGACATTCCCATAGTATGTGGTCCAAGGTGGCCCTAAGTTCGCAGTTCGCGCATTTTTCTGAAAATTGCCCTGGGTACATAAGACTCCAGAGGGCCGGGTTTGGAAATGTGTAAGTTTGTAACCGGCGCCAGTTGATGGCTTGGTATCTGGACAAGGATCTATCCGCTGGAGGAAGTCTAGCTCGTTGCAAACGATAGTGTTGTGTAATTTCTCTGTAGGTCACCATGCGATCCCTGTCTGTAAAGACCACCTCGCTCGGGTCCGCCCGGAAAGAAAAGCCTCGGGCGAACTCGTGGGCCGTCTCATTACCAGGCAGGGATGCATGTGCTGGTGTCCAGACTAGCGTAATTTTCCGGTCTATTACATGACGGCTTAGAATTGTATTCGTTAGAGGGGAGACCCGGCCCCTGCTGAAATTTAGTATGGCAACTTTGGAGTCACTGATGATGTATCTCGCTTTTGTGCCTACACAAGCCAGTGCTATGGCAGCTTCCTCTGCAGTCTCTGGGTTACCCGAGAGTATGGAGGCACTTATTTTGAGGAGTTGTTTATTATTGACGACCGCGACGATCATCGTGTTCTTACCATACTCAGCGGCATCCACGTAGACCACGTCCTCGTCTTTGTAGGAGCGGAAGCGTTTCTCTAGCGCCTCTGCCCGCTTGGCCCGGCGCACTGAGTGATGAATAGGATGCATATTCCTGGGTAATGGGGGTACAACTATATTGTCTCGAATTTTTCCGAGCATGTCAACTTTGGCGGTTGTTCTGTTATCTCGGCTAAGATTGAGTTTTTCTAGAATGGCCCTGCCGGTTGTGGTCCCGGCTAGGCGTTCGATTTGGGACGTTCTCACTGCTTCCGTAATTTCTTCCAGGGTATTATGCATTCCCAGCTCTAGGAGGCGGTGAGTGGATGTACGGATGGGCAATCCTAGAGCTTGTTTCATGCATCGCCTGATAATTCCATTTATCTTTTCCTTTTCTGAAACTTTAAGATCAAGGAAGGGGGCAGCATACGAGATACGGCTTACTACGAACGCCTGTACCAGCCGTAGGAGATTATGCTCTTTCATGCCGTGTCTTCTGTTGGCAATCCGCTGTATGAGCCGCATAGTTTGTTGCGCGCAGTTTTCCATCTTAGTTATTGCATCACCGTTATACCCGTTGCTTTGTATAATCATTCCTAAAATTCTGATTTTTTCAACATGAGGAATCTCCGCCCCTTGAGTTTGTAATTTGATGTTAGGGATGGTTCTAGTTTGTCTTTGATGCAGAGGTCTATAAAAAAGAAGTTCAGACTTCTGCGGCGAGCATTGCAAGCCCCTACGGCTGACATAGTTTTCGACCTCATTTATGGCCTTCTGTAGCGTACTTTCGATGTGCGCGTCGTGGCCACGGGTCATCCACATGGTGATATCGTCCGCATACATGCAGAAATTCAAGCCATCTATCCCCTCCAGTCTCTTCGGGAGCCGTATCATGGCCACGTTGAAGAGAATAGGGGAAAGTACCGAACCCTGAGGGGTGCCTATGCTGCCCAAGTGTATGTCTTGAGACTGACTTTCACCAAAGTGGATGCGCGCTATCCTGTCTGAAAGGAAATTGGCAATGTAGTTGTATGTGCGCTCCCCGACGTTTAAAAGAGCCAGGTTTTCTAGTATCGCCTCGTGTTTTACATTATCGAAAGCTTTAGTGAGATCAAGTCCCACTATTACTTTCGCATCCAGCGACTTAGTGTCTAATATGTCATGTGTGAGCTGTATCATGACATCTTGCGTAGACAAATGCGATCTAAAACCTATCATCGAATGGGGGTATAAGTCGTTGTCTTCCATGAAATTGGTTAGTCGCGTTTGTATGACATGTTCCATCAGTTTTCCAACGCAAGAGGTGAGGGATATAGGCCTTAGATTTTCTAGATTGAGCGGTTTCCCTGGCTTAGGTATGAAAATTACCTTAGCGGTTTTCCATTGTTGGGGAATCTCACCCTTCTCCCAGCATTCTTGCATGAAATTGGTCAGCGCCGTTATAGATTTGTCATCTAGGTTTCTAAGCATTTTGTTGGTTACACCATCGGGTCCGGGGGCTGATTTGGTTTTCAGTTTTAGTATTTCTGCTCGAACCTCGAATTCGTGAATAGGGGCGTCTAGGTCGCTGTTGGATTTACCCTCATAGCGCGGTAAGGTAGTTTTGGTGGCGGAGCCTATATATCGACAACGAATTGCATCGAGGAGTTCCTGCTCCGAACCTTCAAATTTATAACCTAATTTCTGTAAATTTTGTCGCTGTGTTAATTTGCTACCTTCTGGATCGAGGAGGTGCCGAAGGAGGTTCCATGTTTTGGCGACGCCGATATTGCCCTCAAGCTTGTCGCACATTGTTTCCCAGTTCTGATCGCAGAGTCTAAGTGCATATGCCTCAATCTCTTTGTTGTGGCGCGCTAGGCGTCTTCTGAGATTGCGATTCCACTTTTGTCTCTTTAAACGCTTTTCCATACTAGCTTTGGCCTCCCACATATGAAGAAGGCGGCTGTCTAGTACTTCAAGTTCCGCGTTGTCGTCGAGCGTTTTAGTCGCATTCTTGGCGTCCCTGCGGAGTTCCTCCGCCCATTGTTCTATGTTTGTGATTTCTGCCTTTCTCCCGTCCTGGTTACGAGCGTCGCGGAAAGCGTCCCATTCGATAATATGCGGGGAGCGCGTTTGGCGCTTGGCAGGGCCAACGTCAGTTTCCGTGACAAGTATGTAATGGTCACTGCCTAGGTTTAGCAAGGAGTTGGACCAATTAGCTGTACCCGCATTCTTCACCAGGGTGAGGTCTGGGGACGTGTCAGCGCACACGCTGTTACCCATTCTTGTGGGGGTAAGAGGATCCGTGAGCAGGGTGAAGCCCATTTGCTGTATGTCTAGCCATAGCTCTCTCCCCTTCGTACAGGGCCGCGGGTAGCCCCACGCAGGGTGGTGGGCATTGAAGTCACCTAGAATAACCAGTGCGTGCTTGTTGCTTATACGCATCACTTTCCTGAAGAGGGAGTCGAATTTAACTTTCTTTTGACGTGGAGTGCTATAAATATTCAGAATGAAAAGACTGCGTTGAGTCTTTGTAGCCGGAATAAGTTCGACGAGGACGTGCTCTATGTGGCGGATGCCCGTGTCATGTTCAATGGCCGTAATGTTCCTTCTAACGAATGTGGTAACATTAGGTTTGTCGCCTGTGGCGTTAAAAGCTTGATAACCAATTAATTTTGACGCGCCTCCAGTCTCCTGGAGGGCGATAACCTCTGGGTGGACCTTCAGAGACGCAAGGAGCTGCTGGAGGATCGGCCTTTTCCGCCGATACCCCCGGCAGTTCCATTGCCACAGCAAGTAGTTGTTATTCTTTGTGTATATGACCATGTTGAATTTGCTGAATGGTAAAATTCTAAAAGAGTCAAAAAATTGTCAACAGACATGCAAGCCGAATTTTGGAAAGGGACAACACCACTCTTGTCAATGCATTGTCTCAAAGAAGCGAACAACTCTTGGTGAGGTATAGAATAAAACAGATCCTCTACATCGACAGAGAAAGCAAAGCCGATGTTGCGGTCGTTCTTGAGAAAATTAACTACATCTCCAGAATTTTTGACAAGGAACGGATCGTGAACAGTAAGTTGTTTTAAAGATTTTTGCAGATACTGGCTAACATGTAACTGCCAAGAGCCTTTTTCACTTACAATAGTGCGGAAAGGGACCCCGGGTTTGTGCGTCTTAGCACTAAAGAAAACATTCAAAGCATTACCTTTAGACTTAGTGACTCGCGTACACAAAGTATCATTCCCAACATCCTTGCAGAAGTCGGCTATCTTTTGTTTTGCAGTAGTAGCACGACGCTTTATAAGGGTGAAATTCTTTTCAACCGCTTGAAGGGCTTTTTCATGGAAAAGGCCTTTCGGCAACACCACAAAGCCTCCTTCTTTGTCAGCTTGTAAAAGCGACAACTCATTATCAACAAAGTGTGTCACCACCCTCTGCAAGGAAGTTGTTAGGCTCCTATCCCTTGACACACCAGCTGTTTTTTGGAGGCAGTCAACACCTTCAAGCAAGCACCTCTCCTGTTGCTCCATATGCGCTTTCTTGGCAATGCGACGATTCAGGGCAGCCAGGTCTTGAATAGGTACCGTGGGAGGTAGTCCGTACTTAGGTCCTTTGCTGAGTAGCCTGTGTATATCCTTCGGCACGTCTACACCGCCCAACACCGTGAGGCTTGAGCTGGACGTTGAACATGTCTGTGAGTCATGAGGCTTGAGGGCTTCATTTCTTGTCCTGTACTCCTCCGGTTTTCTGAGGGCCAGCCCAAGCCAGTACTTCCACCACTGCTCGGTCAGCTGTCCCGTGAGGCGTTTGTAATGGCCTAGTTTGCATACCGCGACCCACTTCGAATTCAGAGCATAACAACTTACGGATAACCAATCCTGGTAAAGTCGCACCTTACGCCAAAGCTCAGAACGTAAAATTTTGCAGGCGCGTTTAACATGCCCCCACGAGGGTCTAACAAGACCGAATAGGGCACTCACTTCTTCCGGAATCCTGCCTTTTCTGAGGCATACGGCGATGAATCAAGAGTTGTATCTTGGAAGTATTCACCTATGGGGCAGAAACTCTGAAGCTAATGAAAATGCTTAAAATTAAATTGAGAGCAATGTGAGCTATGGATAGAGACAGCAAACAAGTAGTAGGTTGGGTCAGGGAATAAATGCAAGTTAATGATATCCTAGCTGAAACATAAATTGCCATGAGCAAAGCATGTAATATGGAGAGCTGATAACCAATGGCATCAAGGGTGGCAGAGTCAGATGGGCAGTTAAAATTGGCAAGTTTGCTGGGGTAAGGTGGCTACAGCTAGCCCAGGAGATTTAACGATTTAACTGAATGCAATTTTGAGGAGCCTTTCTCTTGCAGTGAACATGGTTACGTTAATCAGTGAACAGAGAACATGGCAGGTGCATAAAAACAAGAGACGACTAGATGATGTGGCTACTCCACATAAATCTCCATGCCTCATTCAGGTGTGTTGTCTACCACTTCCAGCTGCTTGCCTGGATGCGATGGTGACTGAGCACCAGGTTCTGACGCATCACCATGATCTCTAATCAAATTCGGTTGCAGGTTGCAGAGCCCAGCGATGGCAACAAGTACATCATTTGCGAAGGGTTTCTTTGTGAATATACTAGCAGGGAATTGCTTCAAAATCCTGAAGCATTTGAGACGCCTTATTGATCGCTCAACATGAATCCGAAGCCTTGCCAGGCGACGCGAACTTACTACATCTGAACGACAAATCTGCGGCCGGCCTTTGGAAAAGCTTGGGAGTGAAACTTTAACAGATGGTGGGAGCAAGTCATCTATGTTAAAGCCACGGTCAGCGAGGACTTCGTCGCCTTGCGTCAGGTGGTTTAAAAAACCACTGTCCAAAGTGATGAAACGATCGCTTGCACGGCCACCATACGGTTTTGACAAAAACATAATAAACCCACTTGGTGCAATGACGTGAAGAATTTTGACCGTATTGTGCGATTTGTAGGAACTGTAAGTTGTATTTCTTCGGTGCAGTTGCCCAGGTCTGTCAATGAAAATTTCGAAACAGTCCACAATGCAAGTTACGGAGTAATTCTCCTCAAAAACATAAGGCAATGTCCTCCTGATTGCTGTTCTTGGCAGCCAGAACACTAAGAACTCTCTGGCAAACTTGGCAAGTTTTGTTACAATGAAGCAGAAAATCCTGCTAATGGCTGCAGTGGATGCACCAAAACGTAAGCTAAGGTCATTAAGCAATAGGCCAAGACGCAGCCGCATCAGTGTAAGTAGGATTTGGTCCTCAAAAGGCATTGTGAAAGGGCTCTTCACAATAGTGGAAAGAGTCCGAACTAGTTCGTCAAATACTACTTTTGACAGACCTGTAAAGAAGCGGAAGTGACTTGGTGCAAGAGTTGAGCATGCACTGAATATAGTCTGGCAAGCACTGTCTGCAGTGACCGGGGCCTGCCTGCGAGTGGTTGCATACAAATGGTCATGAGCAGCCGCTGGCTCCACTTGAGTTCCTTTTTCTGATGTTTCGGTAATCTTGCATCTGCAGCCACAGGCCAAGCAGCCATCAACGAGACTCTCAGCTCCTTCTCTCCTGTACAACGAAGGATGTGGAGGAAAGTGAGACACAATATTTAGCATAGTAGTATGAGCTAACAAGCACACAGAATAAAATTACCATGCCGTGCAACGGTTATACTACCGGGAAATAAAGAGTGTTCTGGCTGTATAATTGTGGTCTGCATCGTACTCCTGTAACAACTTGCAGAGGTATTGAAAGCTTTAAAGGGACACTGAAAGAAAATTGAAACTGGCCTCTATAGATAAGGTACTGTGTTCTAATCACAAATGCTAAGCGAACACTGAGCTTTTATGAATGGGAAAAAAACTAAATACAGGCATTCCCATCATTGGCTGACAATATTCAGAGTTTTCCTCAGTAGCCCGTGAAACAGTGCTAATGCAGCAAACTGTCAAGCTTACAGCAGACGACGAACCTGTGCAGTGGAATGGCTGAGCAATGTATGTACATGCACTGACTGAAATCAAGTCTGCTCTCATGTGCATTGATTGCTTTTTGTTCAGAATTGCACAGCAGTAAACACAAAGCAACGTGAAAAAGTCTAGTTCCAAACATAGCAGCGTGTGGCAACCACCATCTAATGGGAAAAAGAATGAAAAGATAGTAATTGCTTCATTGAAATGCAGACTGTGTATGCCTGCAGAGATAGGCATAACTCCTGCGCACATGGCAGCAAGAGATGGACAATCCGGGTCCAGGCAATAAGCTGTAACTGGGCTAGCCTATATGAGTGGTTGCAAGAAATTTTACTGTTAACTGAACATGACAATGCTAAAGATGGCAAAACTAGTAAGCAAGCTTACAATCACCACTTCATGATATCAGCAACTTTATTTGTGAACAGATTCTGCTGTTCTTAACCCTTTCACACGCCATTTCTTTTTTTCTACTCAAAAGGAGCACTCCCACCAAAAAGGCATCTTCAAGCATTGACAAAGACAGTTTGTTAGTTCTCAAGGGCAAAATACTAGTAGAGGTGCCATTATGGAAATAGCAACAATAAAAATTATGCGACTTATGAACGATTGTGGGACTAATTTCTATTTCGGAGGTGCACATTACGCTTGAAATCCAAAAAAAAATTATGTCACTAATGGTGGCAAACTATATTTGCACAAAAATGGTAGATGGCATGCTAATAATAATAATTGGTTTTTGGTGAAATGGAAATGGCGCAGTATCTGTCTCATATATCGTTGGACACCTGAACCGCGCCGTAAGGGAAGGGATAAAGGAGGGAGTGAAGGAAGATAGGAACGAATAGGTCCGTAGTGGAGGGCTCCGGAATAATTTCGACCACCTGGGGATCTTTAACGTGCACTGACATCGCACAGCACACGGGCGCCTTAGCGTTTTTCCTCCAGAAAAACGCAGCCGCCGCGGTCCCGCTGACGAAATTGCTGAATATTGTTTACTTCAGTCACTGTATGACATAAAAACATCTTATTTGCGACGTGAAGGATGCAAAATTCACTTGGAACGAAGAAAGCACTGCTAAGTGCAGCACACTCTCAGCTAAAGGTAATATCCATAGTGTACCACAGGTTTAAACTCTTCATATAACTAGTGAAAGCAAACGTGCATATTGTGCACCCAAGACAGACTTGCATAAAAGCATGTAAATGAGAACCCATGAAGGATAATTCACACCACTTTACCGTACCTATGTGATACATCCTCTGTTGCAATGTTGATAGGCAGGAGATCATCAGCTGCAGCACTCTCTTCATCTTGCTCGTCTGATAAATGGTGTGACAAAAGTTCAGCTGTTGAACAGGTCTCAGGCTCCAAAGGTTTGACATCATGCCGCACCAGCTTCCTTCTTCCCTTGTGGTGAGCAGTCTAAAATATTGCAGAGTATGAAAATACAAAAGAATAAATAAACTGCAGTTCAGAACAAACCTCCAAAAGCCATACCGGTGTTCCAAGGTGCAGTGTTGAGTACGGGTTGTCTTTAGAGGGACGCCCATCAATGAAATGAACTGAGCATACCTGCAAGAAATGTGTATGAAGGCCACTTAAGTTCTGACAACCAGTGCAAGCGGACTACGTCAAACACCACAAATACAAGGAAATATGTGATATGGTCATTCTAAATAAACATGTAATATGGTCATTTCATGCAACTGTCCAGGCATTGCACTTCTCCTTTGTGCTCTTCAAAAATATTGCACCATAATATTTTCACAATGCATATTTGAGAAGTTTTGTTTTCCATAAACCGGGGCACACAACCAAGAAAAATTCTTTCAGCCGGCGTTTGCACTCACTCAAAGATAGCCCAACAGCATTCCTCGGATGTGCGATGCCAATATTCATAAACGAAAAAAAGTCCAGCACAATGCCTGGAAAGCTTCTGGCCGTATTATGAAAACGCCTATCTCACGTGCGCAAACACACGTAGTACGTAGTACCTCCCCGTTGTGGCGAAAATGAAATGCAGCCAGCACCGCACGTTCGCGTAAGTATTTCGAAACGAGATGGTAGAGATAAGGTACTTACAATGCAAAGGATCTACGCTTCAAGCGCGAATGCACAGCCGACTCGAAAGGCACCGACTAAACGCGGACATGTATGTACTTACGTAGGTATGTACGTACATCATGTACATACATCAGCCCGTTTAGCTCGGTCCTAGGTTAGATCATTTTTACAATTAAAACAGCAGGCTCTAAGCCGTACTACCCTACTCTCAGATGAACACTGAATGCAAGGTGACTGAAACGATACTGGCAAACCAAAACATCCCGTCAGACCATGCACAGAAATTCATTTGAACAGCGGCTCGAGCGCGCAGGTGACTGCCGGCGTTACAGGTATACCGTCGGCAAACAACCTGAGCAACCGGTGTTTTCACTTTTATCATGTGTACTCACCCTAGCCGATGAGCCGGGGTTGAAGTCTTTCCTCTGTAGATTCGCAATCCAGTGCTGTCGTACCAACTTGTTCTTCTCTCCTTGCGGAAATCTATGCATTGCAAAAGGCCTAGTGCACGGACAATCTTCGCGAAGTTGAGGCCCGTGCGTTTCGCAAACAGATATATTCCAAACCTTCAAATCTGCGTCGCAGTTCTTACAACCGAACACGGAACTCGTTTTGCCTCTGCTTTTCCACATTTTGGCCGCAGAGCATAGCGGATACAGCAGCGAAGTCAGCAGCCCGTAGGCACCACCTGCAGTCGCCTGCTATCCAGAAGGCCACTGATGTCGCGACGGCGGTGGCGCCGCGAGTGTCGACTAGGCGAACTGCTCTCTGTAAACGGTCTATAGCGCGCCGGAGGCAGACCCGCGCGCAACACCAAGGCTTGGCAACACCGGAGCGGCTATTCAGAGGAAGATGATCCTCGTTGCGATTGGCCAACTGAAAACAGACGTCACTGCTCTGCGCTACGTCACTCTGTGGGGACTTTTGGAGAGCATTGTGCTTCAACCGATAGGGAGAATTTCAACTCTGCGAAAATCCTTGCTTGCGCCGCGTTCCTTGGTACGATAGGTGCCCATATCCCAAGGTGCATCTCTCTCTCTCCCGCCATTTCCTTTCGCCTCAAGCATGCAGACGGACGTGAGCGCTGGTGCTGCTTCAGCGACCACCGGCAAAAATTCCGAACGGAAGTGGTGCAAGTTTTGCGACAAGGCGTTCTCCAACACTAGTAATTTAAGAAAACACGTAAGGAACGTTCACGGGGAAGGAGCTTTGCTGCATGTAAAAGACGAGGAAGCGCTGACGATGAAGGTACGGTCGTTCTCGTGCGACTTGTGTCCGAAGCATTTTGTCATTCTTCGTGACCTGCGGCGGCACCATGTGGACGAACACAACTTCGAGGAAGAAGTGGAGAATCTAGTGTTCGACTCTAATACAGGTAAGAAACGAAGTCGATGCTATTGCATGCATGCACGCAGTGGTCACGACAACAAAGGGGCAGAGCGGGAGGCAGTCGGACGCTCGTTATAGCTTCGATTACTGTTTTAAAAGTTGCAGTTTACTGACCTTTCGAGTGCGCGCTTTTGAAGTGTGTTAATACAAAGCCCCGTTCGTTTTTTATTTTTATTTACGGGCTTACACTCACCCGGGGAAACGTGCACGTGGTTTTGCGCATAAAAACTTCGCGATGACATGCGCGTTTTAGTCAAATTTGAAACGCAGCGTATATACTATGACCTATGGAAGTCATGATTGTAGTCAGTCATTCTGCAATGTATCATGACTCGGCACTTTACAAGCGACGTAATGACCGCCGCAGTGGCCAAGTGGTTGAGCATCCGCCTCGCATGCGGGAGGTGCGGGGCTCGATCCCCAGTGCCGCCGGGCACTCACCGGTGATACAATGGGTACAAGTTTTCCCCTGGCCTGGTGCTCGCCTTATCTGGGGTGAACTGCTTGGAAACGGGGTCTTTGACCCCACCCTGAGAAGTCAAAAATACCTTGTGTCATGGCGCTCCTTGGCCATAGATGCCTTTGCGCCATAAAAATCGATAATCATCATACAAGCGACGTAATGAAATTTACAAAGTATGCGTAGTCATAGCCGCGACTCATAATGGTTATGAAGCATAGCATGACTCAGCACTTAAGTAATGCAATGTGTACAGAGGTTGTACAAAGTTTGCTTAGTCATGCTACGTAGCCGTGACTCAATGATTTCGCATTCTCGCTTAAGTGTGCAGATTTTTTTTGGTATCCTAGGTCCTCCATAAGGGGCTCTCTTTCATATTTAAATTAGCCACTGCAGGAGAAAAAACTGCTCGTGCAGCCTATCCTAGCAGCAAGACTCGGTGCTACAGGCCTTGCTTATGCTCTGTTGCACCTGCGATGTCTTGACCGAACTGCACTTCATATCTCCATCACAACCGCAATGTGACAGAGGTACACACATACAGGACACACGACATTGTCGCGGCATGCACTGGCTTGGCAGTGCTGTAGCCATCGCAGTTGCAACACACAGAAGTGTGCAGGAGGAATGTCCAGTGTTATTCTAGCCTCTGGAAGTCAACAAAGCTGCCCTGAATTTGTGGTCCAAGGACAGGGCCACGTAAAAGGTTGCCATGCAGGAATGAGCTTTGCAGAGGTAGACTATGTAACAGTTCGTGTAATCAGTTAACCTAGTATATTAAACAATATTCTCCAGAAATTGTTGCTCATGCACCAGTAGCATGAAAAAACCGTAAGTGAATGACTGATCAATTTTTTAATAGTAAAAATAAGCTGGGAAACGCAGTTCTGCACTACTGGCAAAAGGCAAAAAATGGTCAACTAAATCCGTGATTGTCATGTGCACTTGGCGCAAGCAGAGCGCCAGTAGTAGCGCGGGAGTATTGCCCGTGTTCCCAATCCATAGTGCTTGCATTTTTCATTAGTCTATGTAAAAAGAGCAAACTTCACTTTGCACTTGCCTTTCAAAAAAATGAAAGTGGTGTGATGCACAAAAAAAAGAGAATTTTTGCCCAAAGTTTATAAACATGCAAAAGCAGAATTGCATGAACGTTGCCTTGTCGTTACTTCACTGTTGGCTTTCTAATGTTGCCTTATGCCGTTTTTCATGCACTGTCATTGTGTACATTTTTATCAAAATGAAGCACATGTATGTTCAGGCCTGTTTTTTCTTTTACTTTTTTAGTCATGGACTTTGATCACGTCATAACTATGCTGTAATGCTGCTATGACACTGTGGTTGCTATGTTGCCGTTGCTATGCTCTTGGCACAGACCCACATACTTCACAAAATCTTGCTCGGGTGTTTACGCATCAGAATAGTGCTCTTGCACCAATAATTAACTTCTACTGTGTGGAGTACTTAGTTATGTTTATAATTTTTCCATTTCAGAATTTTGCACCTGGAAAGATGGCGAAGAAAGCAGAACTTGCTGTCATTTCATAGCTTCAACAGGAAGGAAAGAAAGCGCATCAAGCGTTTTCAAACGCTACCTGCATTGCCACCGTTCCGGCACGCACAAAGAGCTTCCTATAGAACAGCGCCAAAGGCAGAAAAAGGGGCAAGGAAGCTGCAGAATTGGCAAGCATTGCTTTGCAACTCTAGAGGTTACGGAGAAAGACAGCAAAGTATATGTAGTGTTTCAAAAGAAACACTACGGACACTTCAATGAAGTCTGCCACCAGAGGCTGTCCCAGGATGAGGCCAGAGTGCTTGCAGGTTAGCCACTCCTCTTGTACAAAGCGTTTGTGCATGCAGTGTTCACTGTACCAGAATGTAAAAACATTTAGAGGCTACACTCTATCAACCCTTCATATGGTGTGAGACAAAAGTGCATTACTAGAAATTTAGGGAAATAATTTGTTCATTGAACTGAAGAGTGATCATTACAATGAATTTTCATTCTCCTGCAATGCACTCATGGCACAAAAGAGGTGGTACGACACATGAAAACACCTATTGTAAAGTGGGAAAAGGTATGTCCCACAAAACGAGGGGGCAGAATAAGTTATAGTAGGATACAACTTAAGAACCAAGTGACCAATGCCCCTCAAAGGAAGCCTTCTAGGCAGTGGTGTCGACCAATTCTTATGATGTCACGTTAATCCTAAGGAGTAGCATTGCAGGATGGTGGCAGATGAACGGGGATTAGTTGCGGCTTAACTGCTGGGTCATGAAAATCAGCTGATACCATTGAATGGAGGGTCTTCTTTGAGGGCCATGCGCCACTTTGTTCTTGAGCTGTATCTGACTATAGTGCAATACACTTGAGCTTGCTTGGTCGAATGGAAAGGTGAAAAACAATTGATCCACAATGGCACATTGCAGGCGCATTGCGCGTACGAACTTCATGCTGTTTAGTTTAGAGATGCTTTGTGGAAGTGGTCCAGTCTTTCGAATTGAACATGATTAGGAATGCCGTCTAGAACTGAACCACTGCAGTGTCTGTTTTCTTTTGTAGCGATAGCTACATTACGGTAGCATTTCGAGCCTTTAGCGTGGTGGTGGCACGTGACCATGGCCACCGCAACATGGCCACGTGGTTCGTCACGTGACCAGCCACATGGTGCAGAGCAGGCGAAACCGAGCTGCAACATTTGTGCGCATGCGCCATGTCAAGTGGGACGAAGGTGAAGATGAAACGCCCAGCAAAACGGAGCGGCGAAAGACTGACTTTGCAATTCGACTAAGCGAGTTCCACTCGGCCAGCTGTAGCTATCGCGTCACACCAGGTTTAACCAGAGCTAAACCACCGCCAATTTTTTTCTGCTGGTTTCATTGACTATCCTAGGTTTGTCTCTCAGTCGGCTGACATTAAACTTCAGCCACAAGAATTTGGCTTGAGTTCCATGAAATGCGTCTTGAATGACAATTGCAGCATCAAGAGCGAAATAAAAAATTAAATGCTAGGCCCCATTTTGGCCGCCTGTCGAAAGCGTAGGCATTTTGTTCTGATAAGAGCAACAACGCTACCAGGCTAACGGTTGTATAAGGGGCATGTTTTTTCTCACAAGACAGGTTCGTCTGCAGTGAACTTTCATTAATTAGGACTATTTCACTGTGTTGTCACTTCATTACTAATGCTCGCAGGAATGTCAGTAAGCTTTACAGCAGCCCATCCCATTGTCATTTTCCCTACCATCGCCAACTGGTTGAGCATGCATTTAGAGATCCTGCAGCTTCCTTTGGTGTTGGCTTTGCACAATCTAATGTCTCCGTGAGAACCAAAGTGGAGGGTGCTCGAAAACCACTGCCCAAATCATTCAGTGCCTTGCTTTTAATCGTCTAGAAAGCTGAAGAACAGTTCTAAGGTCTCCTCAGTTATCGGATCCCCCTTAACTATGAACAATGAAAACCTGTTAGGTCACTAGGTGAATGCAATACCAAGAAAAATTACTAAGGGCGCTTAAATTACTTACATGAGTGTGAAAGCATTTTTATTTCAGTTCCTTTTCATTTCAAATTTTTCTCTTTCTATTTACACACCTACTCATTAGCATACATTTGTAAGGTAACGCATAAACTTGGTTCACCTCTGCTCGCCCAGACGCAACATGGTTTTGTGGCCTGTGGGTTCCCCGCTCGCTTTGCAATCTGGAAGTCCTGGGCTCAATTCCCTGCACCTTCGAAATTTTATTTTTATTTGATGTCACAGAGACATCATCTGGGATTTTTGGGATCACTGCTGGTTAACGCCGCTGCAGAGTTTCGTTGCATTAAAAATGTATGCCTGGAACAGAGTCATTGCTAATCGTAATGATTCCTCACTGACGCCCACACTTTCAAACATAAAACAGAGTAGTGTGCATCTAGTTACGAAATCCACTCACAAACAGGGTCCCGACATTCCTGTTGACATGCGGAATATAACAAAAATGTTCTTGGAAGCCCGGATCAAGATTGTGTCGCTTCCAAAAAATGCCAGCTGGAAACATCACTCGTCAGAAATGAGCACGAAGTTTAACTGCTGATATTGCTTTCACCATGACACAAAAGAAAAATAATACATTTATAGTTCAGTGCAGTGTTCATATGAGGAATTTCCGGTCCTAGAGTGGCAATGGCCATCTCACAAGCTATACACAAATTGTAAAGTTGTGCAGGTGGGAGACACCAGTGTCCACTGTTGCCACATAAATAGTTAAAGGTTATTATGGTATCAGTTAAAAGTTTTGTTTTTTCATGTATTACTTTGCGTGACCATAACTGCATTTCTATCCTCTCCAAATTTTGTACTACGTGCAGAAAAGTTTTGTTTCGTGAACCCATGTTAATAAGCCGTTTAGAGTACTTATAACAGGCTGCATTAAAGCAGTAGAGATACCAAATTTTAGCTGTACGTTCAGTCTTTGCAACGATGCACAGCACATGAGAAGATATTGACAACCATGTGAATTGTGCCAACAAGCGACAATAACTGAATGTTTTTCTCTTATGCTGTTACGGTTTCAACAGCTGAACGGTGGCTGTGACGTCACAGATGATTTGATGGTCACTGCTTTCGTCGTTTTAATTCGCAGCATTTGTTATGCAAGCCTAACCCGCTGAAGTGGTTCAGTGGTTTCAATGCTACTGAGCCGGAATACCCGGGTTCGAACGCGGCCGCAACAGCTGCGTTTCGATGGAGGCGAAATGCAAGAGGTGCCCATGTGCTGCACATTGTCAGTGCCCAAAGATTCCAAGATGGTTGGAATTATTGCGGAGCCCTCCACTACGGCTTTCCCTTGCTTCGTTCACTCCCACGTTCCTGCCTTCCCTCATGGCACGTTCAGGTGCCCACAGTGCCATTTCCATTCCTCAAAAACCACTAAACACAAGCCTGGACAAGAGTTCAAATCACAAAAAAAAAGAACAAGCAGATTATATTGCAGTTTATGCATAACGTGCACACCCTTAAATAGTCTCTTACTTAGCAGCAGTCATTCGGTTGCTGAAGCCGAAACAGCTTGAGAAAAATATTCACTTAGAAATTATTCAGGATTTTACATTGCGCCTCATGCACAGTATTGTGCTCCAGTCCAAAGAAACAAAGAACGCATTCAGAAATTTGGTTTGTCTACTCCTTTAAAGGTGCAGTCAGGTCAATTGGTGCACTTTCTGAATATGTAGAATGAAACGGGACTGAATGAGAACCAGATGTCCTTGTTCTTTTCTTGTCCACATTTTCAGAGCTTTTATATCCTGCATTTATAACAGGCTGTATATAACTTTCCTGTTCTGCATTCTATGCATGTTTAAACACTCAAGCACATAAAATGAATACCATCTGGCTGTGAAACAAGCATTTTGTCGTGTGCTGTGCAGTGCCACAAAAGTGAAATTAAAGTTATGATGTAATTTGTGTCATCTGTAAAAAAGAAACAAGGCTGAAGACAAAGGAATCTGACAAGAAGTATCTGTCACTTTATTACATGGCAGTAAGAAAATGTACCAGAGATGCTAACAGTTTTTTTTTTCTGTACAATTTTCAGGTCGGTTAGCAGAACGAGTGCCCGCAAAAACCGTTGTGCACAACATCCGAGCAGGCACAAGTGGATCAAGCCCACGGATGCAACTTGTGACCACTAAAGACCTCCGCAACATTGCAGATAAGTTTAGGATTGGCAAAGAAGAGCAGAGAGATCCAGACGATTTTAAAAGTGTTGACTTATGGGTCGAAGAAATGAGGGCGGAAAACGAGTCACCACTGTTGTATTACATGAAGAAGGGTGACCCCAACAGTCATGATGGTGACTTTGAGCTAGCGTTAATGACATTCCCACAACGAGAGTTACTTTCTAAATTGGGGACAGAGAAACTGTGCATTGACTCCACCCATGGCACAAATAAGTACAAATTTCAACTGACAACCCTGCTCACAATTTCTGAAGACGGATCTGGTATCCCGTGTGCCTATGTGATTTCAAAAAGGGTGAGCATGGGCACCATGGTGAGGTTTCAAAGAAAAAACAAACACAGTACAGTGTCAGGCATTTATGTCTGATGATGCCCCTGTTTATGGCAATGCATGGGAGCAGGTGATGGGTACCCTGAAGAGTCGACTGCTTTGCAGCTGGCACGTGCTGCACAACTGGGGCGCGCGCCTGAATACGGTCACAAACAAGGACTGCAGGGATACAATAAGGGACATGCTACACACTCTGATGAAGTGCACAGATGAGACAGAGTTTCAACAGTTGCTCCCTGCGTTTCTTAGCATTTATTCCAAAGAGCAGCAGCTTAATCGCCTTGCTCCAAAGGAGCTGGAAGAGCTGGATGGCTTCATCAGATATTTTGAAAAAACATACGCAAAGAAGGCATGTCAGTGGGCTTACTGCTATCGGCAGTACATTGGATTAACAACAAATAATCACTTGGAGTCAATGCACAAGACACTGAAGTACTCTCACTTTGGTGGCAAGATAAATGGGCGACTGGATAAATTAATCAAAGTATTTTTTTATTTGACGTCTGACAAGCTTTACAACAGGGATATTGCACTTATGAAAGGAGGAGCAGACCACCGCAAATCTGTCCTATTTGGGAGGCATAAAGTGGGGATTGAGCTTTGTAAGACCAGTACTGAGAGAGTGGGAGATGGCCAGTGGCATGTAAAGTCACAAAGCTTGGTGAACTTCAAGCACACAGTGCAAAGGACTAGCAAATCATGCAGTGGCTGTGAGCTTCATTGCAAGCAGTGTGAGGCTTGCCACAACATGTTCACATGCACATGTGTTGACCATGCAATGCATGCGCACATGTGCAAGCACATGCATGCTGTTGCTTTAATGGAGCTGCAGTCGCGCAAGTTGCAGAGCAGCCAGGCCACCTGTTCCAATTGTCCATCCAAAGATGGCATCCAAGACTATGCTATCGATGATGCAGGCTCCTTAATGGCCAGTGCTCAACATATTATGCAGAGCACTCAGCAAGGCTCCACACTAAAAATATCACCAGAAAGAACTAATGTGCTGAAATTGAAAGCTGGGTCTACCTTCCAAATGCTGATTAACCAGCTTCCAGAGAAAACTGCCGAGGAGCAAAAGATGATAGACGAAGACCTGACAAAGTTTGCTGCAAAGCATAGCCTTGCAACCGCAAAGCAGCCAACAGAAAAAAAACCACGGCTGGTGCCTGCAAATAAGAACGTTGAAAAGCAGGTGCGGTATGGAGCACTGAAATATCGCAAAATCAAGCCTGCATTGGGCCGTCCTCCCACTATGCTGCAGCAGGAAACAGTAAAACGGCAGCTTCTTTCTCATGGACTGGACGAAGAAGTCTTGATTATTCATACCGGAAATGACCACGATTACTGTAAAGTAAAAAAGTAAAATAATGCTTCCTTGCGGATTGAACTTTGTCCAAAGCTGAGAAATGTGCAGTTTATCCCTGTGTAGCAAAATGTTCATGGAGTGCATTGACTGAAAACAGTAAATAGCAAGCATAAATAAGGGAAGTCATAGATAGTGCATCTGTTATAACATAAGAGGCATCTCGAACTTAATTTGTGCTGTTGCTTGTGTAACATACAAGTGCAACCATTATGAAAGGGAACACGCAAGCATGCCCCAAAGCGAGCCAGTGCTTTACCCAACATGTCTTAAAAAAACAAGTATGTCATGCTTTTCAGTTGTCTTCCATGAAAAGCGGAACAGCAGTGCTCACTGAATTGATAAATTGGAATAACTGTTCTTGACCACATGTTCCTTTTTGTACTGCCTGCACTTGTACATAGATCTGGTATGGTGTGCAGCCACGTGGCGGTGGCTTGGATGGTGTGTGCGTTAGAGCGCGAGAGGCACCTCCAACCTTGTCACGTGTGCTGCTGGTAAGTGTGTGCATGGAGTGTACATAGATGTGTAACATAGTGTACAGCGGTGTGGCAGTGGATTGGATGGTGTGTGTGTTGAAGAGCATGAGAGGCATCTCCAACAGTGCCACAGGTGGAGCTGACATAAAGTATATAGCAAGCTCTCAATGCAAGCCCAGTTAAATTCTAGAATATGTTGAAGTGAGAAAACAGTCTTTTGGTTGCGTATATATGCAGTCTAAGGAAGCATGTGTAAATTAAACTCAGCTGTCACTTTTCTGTTAACCAGAACTTTCACAATACACATTGTTGCAATACTTCTGCCCAGGTATAACATGCCATTAAGGTCAAAAAGCACAGGACAGCAGATGTGTTAGCTCAAAACAGCGATGAAACATGCTCACAAGCTGTTGACGATTTGGACAGCACAAAGGGAACTAAGATTTAAAAAAAAAACTGGCTGAAAATGTCCATGAGACATGCTCACAAGCTGCCGATGATGACTCAGACACCAGAGATGCCGTTACTGAGGGAGCACCAGTGATGTGTATGGCTGTTCTCAAAGAGTCTGAATTTTATTTTCGCAGCATGACTGCACTGAACACTTTCCAAGGAAAGTGCAGCAAATGAAGTGTTAGCATGTTTCATCACTGTTTTCAGCTCACAAGCTGTTGATGATTTGGACAGCACAAAGGGAACTAAGATTTAAAAAAAACTGGCTGAAAATGTCCATGAGACATGCTCACAAGCTGCCGATGATGACTCGGAGACCAGAGATGCCGTTACTGAGGGAGCACCAGTGATGTGTATGGCTGTTCTCAAAGAGTCTGAATTTTATTTTCGCAGCATGACTGCACTGAACAATTTCCAAGGAAAGTGCAGCAAATGCCATATTGTTGTTTTGATGGACCAGTTGCTGTGGCATAGGCAAGCTTACAGTAAAGACTTAGCCTAAGTGCATATGAATGCATTGCTGGTAATGTACTGAAGTATTTGCCTAACTCTTTCCTAACTTTATGTTTCATTCTCACTTAGTAAAAACTATTTAAGCAAAAGGTTTGTGCAATGCCACACAGTATTTGGGTGGAACTTATAAAATTCTAATGTAGCAGGCCAAAGCGGGCTGTTTGTATAAAGTGCAGTCAGGTAACGGAAGAACCCTGATGAGCTTATTCACTTTGCCTGTTCGCAACACAAGACATGCTGCTAATGGTAATTTTAATCTTCCGATCCATCACAACACATACGGTGAGAGATTAATCGAGTTCATTGGGACGAAAGTCTGGAATACATTGCCATTGGAAATAAAGCTTGCCAGAAATTTTAAACTATCTTCTAAATTATATTTCTTGCATAATCAAGTAATCATGTGATTTCCTTTTTGTGTTTGTGTTTCTTAAAATGCCGGTGTATACCTTCCTTGTACGTTTGCCAAAATGCCTTGTTTTTGCATGCGATCGGACACTGGATGCTTTTGCTGTGTTAATTCGCTGTTTTCATTTTTTTTTTCATTTTACATATTTATGTGGTTGCCTAAATGACTTGATTTGTATTGGACCGGACACTAGCCATGCAGGCTATCGGTCCAAATATTTTGTACAATTTTTTTTGTGAATTATGAAATAAAGCTTCCTTTGATTGATTGATTGAACCCTGGTGCCCTGAATTATAGTGAGCCTACCTTGTCATTCAAGTGGCAATATCAATGATCCTGAGTACAACTCCATTTAATGCTACGGGCTTGCAGGTTGCTGACTTGAGCCATGCTAACATCTGGGGCAATGTACAGCTGCAGAGCTGCGGGTTCAGGTTGAGGGAAGCCAGCACCTCCACTAACTATAAGGAGGCATTCTAATCCTAGGCATTGTTGATACAGTCCAGCAATACATAGTCCTTGTCATGCTTGCATTGCAGGAAGCTTGCTGTATCTTTGTGTGCAGAGCAGAATGGGCTGCAAAACTTTTTTATAGAGAACTAAATTTTTACACCAGACTAGCCATCCAAATTTTAGGCTGAACCACACTGGTCATAGGGACAGGTGCTCACTTGTCCTTGACTAGAGAAAATGTAGCTTTTTCACAAGTTGTGTGCTTGCCTTGCTTGTGTTTGTTTTTTGCAGATTTGATGAGGGAAAATATTTAATGCAGAAAGTAGCACCTGAATGTGCTGGCTGTTTGTAGACCCTGCCAACTGAAGATGGCAGATTTCAGGTGAGGATTATTTTGTGAGGTAGTTGCTGGGCTGCTTTGACAAAGTTCTTCAGCATAGCAAGCTCAAAACACAGCAGGGAAGAGGAGTGCCATTTGCTAATTTTCTTGAAGCCCGCATGGTCATAACAAGGGAACTGATATCCCATGTCAAGCAGCACCACTAAGGGTACACTACAGGCCTCAAGTAATTCCTTTCTAGTCATTCTTTCTTCCCGAAATTTTCCTCCTAGGAATGGAGAACTCATCCCGCTATGGCACCTCAGTGGCTCTGGCGTCTTTAGACTGCTTACCCCAGGGTTTGATCCTGGCCGTTGCGGCTGTATTTCAGTGGAGGAAAAATACAAGAATGCCAATATGTTGTGCAAAGTCAGCGCACGTTAAAAAGCCCCAGGGGGTGCAAATTAATTCGGAGACCTCCATTATGGTGTCCCTCATAGCCCATGTGTCGCTCTCAAATATAAACCCCACAGTTTAAAAATAAGATATTTCAGGCCCCTCATTCCCCACTCAGAATCTGCATGTGTGAGTAAATTTTCTCTGGTGCTGCTCAACAGAGAACCTCTCGACAATTAGCAAGCATTTCTCATCTTTAGGCAATTAGTGCACTCTGTTGCTTGTTCATACCTGCCTTGCATTCACTATCATTTTTGTTTGCATGTGGTGCACTTCAGAAAAAGCAGTATCAAGTGGCACTCCATGCTGCATACATACCTCTTTGTCATGTCGTGATGTCACAGTGAACTGCCCTTTTAGAGGACAGTTGAGAATATGTAGTTATCGTGGAGCACATAACTACCATTCATCTTATTTAACAAAGACAATACTGCTGCAGCAGACAAACAGTATTACTCATTTTTCGGAACATTGCTGGTGCAATGTGTCACACGGACTTATATTGCCGTGGTAGAACTAGTTGAGAATGGCCTTCCCTCACAATAGTAAAGCACTTCATAAATGAATTTGCTTGGCAGTCATAGGTATGGTGCTGTGGCAAAGTTGCTAGGAATTTGTTCCACTCATGCAGATACTTATTTCTATTTTTGTTTCAGGCTTTCGTACACCATATTTACTTACATAATGGATGCACTTGCATAATAAATGCCTTGCCTACTTCAGTCGCCAAAATTTGGGGAAGTTTAATTGACCACACCAAGTTTTACAGCATGTAATAAATGCACCAAAATTACCATTCAAATTTTTTCCCACAGACTGCATCCATTATGCAAGTAACTGTGGTATTAGGTTACAGAATGAAGCACTGTCAACCGTAATATGTGGCCGCAAAACTGCCTGGAGCCACGTGAAGAGGAAGGCTCCCAAGGCTCATCACACCACATTTTCTCCAGTATCCAGACATGGCACCCGTTTCATCCTGCACCTCACATTCACCTCGGGATATTGATAACCTGTCAGCTAGATAACGAATGTTGCAAATAAAATGTCTTACAGAAAGCTGCGGTTGTATGTATCAGGGGTTTTCCTTGACTTGTGGCAGTCAACCTGGACAAGTTGTCGTAATGCAAGGCAGCCCAGTATGCACGAAATGTGAATTGCAACACCTTCACATATCATTTCTTAGGGTTCATCGTTTTCCACAATTGGGTGCAACTCATCCTTCCACAGTCCTCGCATAAAGTGCTCCTTTTCCTTTCTTGGCTGCCAAAATTACTTTTCCTAGGCATTTTGGCAATTTTCAATTGCATTTCTCCATGAATGTGGTACTTCTGAGAAGTTGGAAGGTAATTTTACATATGATCTATTTTTAATAAGCCTCAAGATACTACGCTTGATTTAAACATTTGCAGTCATAGATACGCTGCCATTGTGTGATCACTGTTCAAAAACATTGATTCTAATGGATGTTTACGATGCCCTACAAGCCCATCTGTGGCTTTAGAAAGCTACCCTTCCTAGTACAGACATTAAATACAACTTGCACATAGCAAAAACTAATCTGTGTGTGTAACGTTGAAATTCAATAGATTCCATTAGACGCCGCTTCGATCCCAGCTGCGGTGATTTAATTTTGATGGTGGCAAAATGCTAAAGGTCCGTGTGCTGTGCGAAACCACTGGTGGTCGACATTACCGGAGCCCTCGACTACGACGCCCCTCGTAGCCTGATTCGCTTTGGGGCGTTAAACCTCATAAACCAAACAACCAACTTGTCTATTAATTGCAATACCCACATCACATGGGCACAACTGACAAGGTGTTCAATGCATGTTCATTAACAGCATTTTTGCTGCAACTTCCAGTTATTGTCCGAACACAATAATGATGGGAATACCTGAAGATTAGAAAAGTTTTTCATTTGAACAAAACGTGCCTGTAGGGTCAAAGCCTTTGTCAATATTGTTCACGTGTAGTAGTATCTCACTTCTTTTGCAGAAAATAGTTTCTCGCTAGTTCAATCTAAATGGTCACAATCAGCCTGTGGTGTCAGTATAAGGTGATGTCAAAATAAGGACTGTTACATTAATTAGGTTTTTTTGAAATTAATCATGAAATATAGTACAAAATGCATGAGCTTGTTACTTGTAGCAAACGTGAAGATGGCATACGCATGATTGTCGCGAAGCTGGTCCCTGCAGTGCCGCATGAAAACCGATAAAATTTAATCACGAATGGTACATGTGTTAAATGCTGATCAATTAAGGCTAAAAATAAATCACAGACCATCAATGTGACTCATGCGGCACAGTATGCGTCAGCATTATGTTCCTGCCAGACGGAGCGCAGCAGCTGCTGACAGGTTCAGACTACGAATGGGTCCCATCAATCACCACGTGACACGCCCACTCCACTCACCTAATGAAATCCAGCTATCTGTGACACATCCACTCTCCCCACCTCTCGACTGTGATTGTCAACCGCTTGCCAACCATCTCCACCTACCCTCTCTTCTCTTTCCACTCTCTCCACTTTGCCACCTGAGGCTTCAGACGGATGGATGGACGAATTATTCCAACATGGGGGTTCTGATGCTGACGCATTACAATGATATTTTTGAATCACAGCTACAGTTTGTTACATGCCAAGTAGAAAAGTACTCGCTACACCATGCATCACAAGGAAGTACATTTGGCGCCTAAATTGAAATGTGCAGTGTAGCGAGCAGTTAGCACCAGGTGCTGTACACAGACACGAGCGCGAAATGGACAATGTTTATTACTTTATTAAAGCCTTTTCTGTGCAGCAGTTGCATGTGCACTCCCCCTGTACAGAGTGTGAAGACTGCTTTTGAAGCTAAGGTTGATCACATTGCAACGAATAAAGACAGCACAAACACGAGAACCGAACACACAGCACTGACTCAACTCTTCGATGGTCAGTGCTATGCGTCTGGTTCCCGTGTCATCCCTTTTTGTTCTGCGACCCACCTTAAATAAAACGAACAACTTGCCCGAACCCTTGCTTTTGAAGCATACCATGCGCTAGCACGCAGTAGAGTGCACAGACTGAGCCATGTGTGCTATTGTAGCAGCAGTAAACCACGGGCAAAAAATACCTTTGTCCGTAAAGTTTCGAGACTGATTTATTTTCTTTTCTAGAAATAATTCCCCAAAACAAATGTTGGTGCGTATGTGTAGCACAATCCTTTCGGGCTAACCTGAGCTATTTATGTTAGTTGCTGAGGGAGCCGCTAGATGGCACTACATGTAAATACGTTGTCACTTGTCGTCTGCACATTCTACTGTGAGTGAATGTGGAGAGATGGACGTGCAAGCTTATAATTCTCTGTGAAGCTTGGCATGACAGCCACACAGATGTAGCAGCTCCTTCGTGGCGCTTACGGCAATGAGAAATTATCGCGGGCACAAGTTTTCGAGTTCCACAAGAGGTTCGTTTCGGGGAGAACGTCTGTGGAAGACAACACAAGGCAGGGGCACCCTTAAACCTCACAGAATGAAAACAACGTGGCTCGGAACAGGAAAATCATACAGCAAGACCGCACCATTACAATCCGCATGCTATCAGATGCTCTCGACATTAGTAAGAACAACATGCCACCAAATTCTATGTGAGAACTTGGGGAAACAAAAGCTGAATGCCAGACTTGTGCCGCACTCCTTCACACAGGACCAGAAGGACACGCGGGCATCAGTGAGCGCTGATTTACTCTCTGAGGCAGAGAAGGATGCTGGCATTCGTCGACACCATCATTGCTGAAGACGAAACATGGAGTTTTCAATACGATCCTCAAAACAAAGAGGCAGAACGCCGAATGGCGGTCCACAAGCTCTCCGGCGTCGAGAATGGTGTAGCGACAGAAGACCAAAACAAAGACGATGCTGAGTTTTTTTCGATGCCTGAGGTGTCGTACACCACAAGTTCGTCCCACAAGGGCAGACGGTGAATCAGGAGTTTTATATCCGCGTGCTCCAACACATGCGTGATGCACTGCGACGCCGTCGCCCTCACTTATGGGCATCTGGACAATGGAGCCTTCTCCACGATAACGCAAGGCCGCCCACTACTCTCAGCGTGACAAAATTTCTCGCCAAGCACAGCATTACTGTAGTTCCCCATCCGCCATGCTCGCCTGACCTCACCCCATGAGATTTTTTCCCGATTCCTCGTGTGAAGAGAGCCCTAAAAGGTCGCTGGATGGGGAGTGGGGAGGCCATTCAAGGCGCCACGACATAGGAGCTGGCAGCCCTGCCAAAAGAAGCGTTTTCCAACTGTTTCCAAGACCTCAAGAAGCGTTGGAAGCTGTGTATAGACTGCAAGGGAGATTATTTCGAAGGGGTGCTGCACAAATGATTTCAATGATTTCAACGCATTTTTTTAATGGAATAAGTCTCGGAACTTTACGGACAAAGGTTGTATGTATACACAGCCAATTGCGATAGTCGGTAATGCGAATTTTAAGCGCAGCTGTTTATGTATTTTAGTTTTGCAATATGCTAAGGTACAAAATTTAAGAGAGCCACCTGCCACGGCAAGATTCAGTGATAGGTGGCATTTCGCTTTGCTACTACCTGCCACAGCTGGGAGGTGGCGCGTTACGCTACTAGCCGCCCTCCGGGATCTTCCCGTGGCAGCCACCTTCCAGTTTTCCATTCATCCGCTCTTGCCGTGGCAGGTGGCGTGTAATGCCGACTACGACGTGGAATCCAAGAACGGGTGGCAAAGAGTGGCGCTCTAAAATGGATGTGAAAAGTGTAGAAATGAAAAGTGTGCACATACCTCCTGCTCCTTTCTGAGAAAAGCCAACAAAAACCATCCTAATATTACTTCAATGCTAAACCGTATTTGGCTCACATGTACGAAGTTACAGCACCTCACACTACCAGCATGAAAAAAAACCAGTCACAAAAGACAAGGGACAGGAGAAGGAGTGTTCACGACTGGTCCAACGACTGGTCCTGTCGTTGTGGCGTGAACACTCCTTCTCTTGTCCCTTGTCTTTTGTGACTGTTTTTTTTTTTTCAAGGTACAATGCACCAACTGGCCCGCATTTCAACCCTTCTGCATACCAGCATGACACAAAGGTGTTCTGTGATGCCTGCAAACTTCTAAAACATTCTGCAAGACGCTTCAGACTTGCCTACTAGACTTGCTGAGGTATTGCTGGCACAGCAGTGCCAAAGAAAAGGTTACTGCACAAACACGACTACCAGTTTGTTACTATCACTCAGCAATGCAATGGTGCTAATATCAGCAATCAAAACCTGCCACATTTAAGAACATGATTATTTATCCAGCAAAATGGCAAATGAGCTTCCATACGATAAATTCAGAGCCAACATCTCGTTGATGCAGCCAATATAAAGCTAACATCATGTGCTTGTAAACAACAAACGTATCCTTAAGGGACACAAGTGAACCATACAGCAGTGGTTTCCACTAATGATGCATATGCCTAAGTATGGCAGGAGTCTACTACTACAGCTTCGTTTACAGGAACCCAAGGTAAGTCGGGAAAAGGCCTCAACAAGAACACTTGTACTTGATGGCGAATTTTCCTGAACTTAATCTTGGTGAGTAAGGACCGGCGTAGGTACAGTAATGCCCAGTGTTAAGCAAGACAGAACATGCAAAAGTGCCACCCACAACTGTGGCATGCTCCCTCTGTCCCAGAAGTGCCAGTACAAAACAGTTTCCGAATGATCTGACTCTATGACTTGACAATGCTTGTGTGCACATTGCCAAGAAGATGGGGCTGAGCAACGAACTGCTTGCAATTTGGTTGACTTAGCCCGACCCAACGATTACTAAGCATTTACACAAGCCTGAACGGCCAACTTGACCCGACATTGTCAGGTTCATGCAGACACCTAGTATTACACATGTGTAAACCCATGCAAGAGCCAATTAGGTCACATACAGTCCCAGGAGTGCCTACTCCGTGGTCCATTTGCCTAAAATTTCGGGCACGGCGCGCCCAGATGACACCACAATTGATTAATAAAAGCATAACAGAATATTAACAAAAGCATTACAACAGCACACAGAGCTCATAACAGGTTTGAAAACACAAATGCTAGGCATTATATAACACTTTCTTCTAAAGCATGAAAATTCCCATAATTCCGCCCTCCTGCACTTGCTGCAATAGGCTCTCGAATTTGCATGCATGCCATGCAAAAGCTCTTACGAGTCCCACTGCCCAGCAGGTGGTTACAACATACCGCATCACCAGCAGCCTTCACATGCATTCGCACTTCACTGGCTTCCTTGAGAACTTCGCTCACAGCTATACCATCTGCAGACAAGTAGGGAGTTCCGAACAAAGCTCAAAATCACACAGCCCGCCACTTCAGCCACCGGTGCAAAACCAGCAGAGCACAGTGCGGCCAGTGGAGTTGATGCGCGCTTGGTGCAGTCTGGCACAGCTGTCTTCACAACGTGCAACTTACCGGAATGCACCCAGCATGCCTCCTGACTTGCCTTACTAACGCTGAACACTAGTTAATTTCAGCACTACCTTCCCTCTTTTCCCCTTTCCTCTAGTCACGAAATTCACAGCAAAAACGACTCCAGATTCTTTTCCACCTTACTCCGCTTGATTACAACTAAACCCTAAGATGCGCGACCATTTTTTGACAGTCTTCTAAATTAGGCTGGCAAGTATGACCATGCCAGCACAACTCCATCTAACGTCTGGTCTTCTGGTTATGTTGATGTTTGCTGCATTCACCAAAAATAAAATCAGATTTACAAATTTTTCCGAGCACTCGATTCAAACTCGTGATATAAACATAGAGAAGGGCTCCGTGATTACTGTTAGAAAGTGAATAGCAATGTTGTCTGGCTTTGGTGCACTGCGCTCAAAAACTTGGCACAGGTTGCTTGTAAAAACGGCCAGGATGATGACACTTCCATTTCACCTTTTGGCCTATTATAGCCTATAAAAGCTTCATCCTCAGCAAAAGCAGCCCCTTTTCATTAGAATGACGTAACCTATCATCGCTATGACCCAACTCTAATGTGTCCTCCTTGGTATCCCGTGAAGTCTGGCCGCACTGAGCTGCTCTGTAACGCAGTAAGCATAGCGCGGAAAGAACGCAGGACGAAGAGGAAACAGGACAAGAATAGTGCTTGTCCCCTCTCTTTCTTCCCGTGCTATGCTCACTGTGTTACAATGAATTACCAACCTGCCCAAGCCTATTCCATTCTGAGCTACTCTGCTTTGTTATTACCAACTTTCTTTACATTGAACAAAAAGATGCAGGACACGAAGAATCACTCGCAGCTGAAGTCTGACAAAATGCGACACTTGTACATAGCATCAGAGTATGCATGGTCTGGGCACCTGTCTATCACCTACTTGATAAACCAGTTCTGTCCCCACTCATAAACACCCAAACACTTGCTTCAGTCTCTTTAGCAATGAAGGCAAACACACTGGCTTACACAAACATCGAAATTACTTGCTATTACATCTTAACAAAAGTGTTCAGTGTCACATTGTTACTATGCTATATTAATTTATACATGCCACCACATCATCTTTGGCAGACAATAAAAATCTCGCTTTTCAACAGTATGTGGGCAGTCACTGATTGCACAAACCAAATATGACTGTATACCAACAGAAGTGAACTCACAGGATTACGTTAGAACTCCTACGTCGATGAAAGCGTGCAGTGAACATGGAAACACTTTTCACTTTTTCAGATGCGCCGCTCAGCGTGTGCACACGCGTTCAGTACACTCTGCCTGCGCCATGAAGGAAGACGGGTCACTCGGCCCCAAGAGCAGAAGTACGCATTGCCAGTGCATTCCAGAATACTCAATTCCAATAGCTACTATACGAGACGTAAGCACGGTTTTCGATAATCCAGCGTTCGCACTGTGCAGCTTTATTTCTTCGCTCTGTCCCAAGCATTGGGACCGCTGAGGTGGTTGCAAGCTACAGTCGGGTAAGCCTTGCGATTGTTCTGCCGACAATTGCTTCACTCTGCGATCTGGCAGATCAATGCAATTTCGCACACAAGCACCCACAACAGTCGTCAATCGGTACTGTCGCCATTTGGTGTCCAGATCAGTGCCTTGGACTGTTAGAGGGCGGGCTAGAAAAGACATGCTGCAACGTTCTCCAACCCTTGCTCCATGAGATAGTCACGGCGATGACGTATCACAGCCTACACACTGCATCGTGATGATTATAACAAGAGCTATATGTACAGATCTTTTCCGCAATGAGCTTGAAACACCCAGATCTGGGACGCCAATACTGGACGGCACGCGCTTGCATCCTGTTCACTCACCTTTAGGGGCGCATGGGAGGTAAACACGCATTCTACGGGCGGTCTGCTGGTCACAAACAAAAAGGGCAAATTTAAATTTCTACACAGGCCACAAAGACGCGACGCCGGCGAATTCTTCACTCGCAACGACCGCCGACCGCGATTCGAAGCACGTAAACAACCGCCATGTTGTTTTTTTTCTTCTTAGCTCACTGACTGTAGGGGGCGCTTTAAGAGCGCTACCATCATCATCATCGCGATCTTCCTCAAAGAGGCGAAAATAAAAATAGCCTATATTGGGAATAAAGTAGAAAAAAAAACAATGAGTTAGAATTTACATTATAAATAAGATAGTCACTTATGCAGCTGTCGATAATCAACACACTCATTGAAAGGAAGCGCCAATAAAATTGATACAGCAGTGTCATTCACGAAAATAAAACCAAAACATTATAAATATGTGCGCTTTCTCCAAAGCTGCCTGGTTAGACTAAAGCTGAGACGTGCGACCATGTTTAGCAGGTTTCGAAATCGGCCCATAAGAAAATTAAGCAAAAAAAACTGTAATAGGAGATGGAAACGTACGACACAAAAGGGTCAACATTGCATGGTCAACAATATGCACGCTTTGTCTCTTGCTGCGCATCCAAGGCTTCAGTGCATGTCTCTTTGCTGTTTCAAAGCAGCACAGTCTTCTATCATTGTAGCGGATAGAACCAAACCAAATGTAGTGTCATGAACAAAGCGGTCACATAATTTTCACTTATACGGCTCAAAATCACATTATTTGTTATTCGAGTTTAGTTTCAATGACATGAAGCAACCACAAGTACCATTATAAAAGGTACTTTTCATCAGAGCACTTCGGATGGACTGGAAGCCTCACTCCCAACAGTGTACAATAAAACCACTCACACTAATCATGTTAATTGGCAGTAATGTGTACTTTACACTGCAACAGATGCAAGTCAAAAGATTTGACCATTCAAAATCATAGTGTGCTGATATATTGCTGCAATCTTCAACATAATCATGCTTGCCATTACAATGAAAATGACTCATCAGCACATGTAAACACGAGAATTTTTTGCTTTACACACATTTTGACACCACGCCTAGTTCACTACTTATAGGCTCCGTACAGTCAAGTTTGGTCACGAGCCCTGCGCCAACTAGCGCAGCTTTCACAAAACTGTGGGGCGGGGGAGCGGAAGCGCCGTGTGCTGCAGCACTCTCTCAGATGCTTTCACGGCACTGCAACTATTGCGAGTACTAGCGGAAACAACCTAAGAAATTTCAGGAAGCAAAATACACTACTGCCGGTTATGCTGCGTCCAGAATTATTACAGCCGGGCAGGAAGCTTGGCATCAAAATGTGCAAGTTTTCTGGTAGGCTGCACGACCGAGAGGTGGACTGTAGCAGTACGGAGAGTCAAGTCAACAACCTCTGTCAAGTTCAACGTCAGTCATACTGCCGCGCATTTAAAGCTACATTTTCAAATTGCATACACGTTACAACTCCTGCAACATGCATTTAGAATTTTGATAGCGCTAGAGCTACTTTCTAATTGTGGGCATCTAACCGCACTTTCGGCGTTTGTGTGGCTTCTCACCGTGCTTTAGTTTCTTTGATGTTTGTGATCATATCAAACACGTACGTGCTGTCGGAATCAGAAGCTAACGTAATGCGAGGAGGGGGTGGGATTATTTCAGCACTGTGGGATTATTTCAGCATGCAAGCATATCACCTGAAATGTACGAATGCATGACGGGGCGTTCCTTCCACTGGTAATACTACCTAGCGACTGGGTAAGAGGTAGCGCTACAACTTCTTTTTAAATCCGAGAACTTGCGTCCTGTAACATTTGCTGCCAATAGCACGTACTGACGCCCACAAGTTTTCTGAATATCGAAATCACGAAAAAGCTGGATTTCCTCGCCTGCTGGAGGAGGGGTGCACTGTGCAGTTCGTGCAGGGAAGTGTAACGAACATGTTCCAGTTTGTGGCTGCATGCTTAGATCGAGTGCCAAGCAATTGGGTTTTTGTTAAATCTGTATGTCCCATAAACTTTAGTGTTTGCCTGTTTTGCGCGGCTTACGCATACCGCGCCATAGTGCAAATTAGCTGTTGTCGCTTTATTTCATCTTATTTTATATTCAGAGCGATGGCTGCAAATTTGTGTCGAATTAGTCAACAAGCATCTACACTAACCACCTCGTGAAAATATGCAAAAAAGTGCAATTTGAACGCATGCCAATTACTACAGTTAGCCGAGTCTATGCAACCAAGAGACCTTCAAGAGATGATAGGTATCTGACATGTTTCATACACCATAATCGTCCCTTAACAACCATGGTATGCACTACTCATTGGAGTCCTACATTCCACTGATGCCAAAGAGTGAATTTCCGCAATAAAATAAAGCGCAACTGAATTAAGCCCTTCAGAGCGGTGGGAACAACGCATTGTTAAAAGCCTTTAATAGGCATAAAACCAGAAAAGGCCACTTGCGACATTGGAAAGCACAGCGCATGATGCAGCAAGAACACGGCCGGCGGTCATGTACAAAACGCAGCAAGGACTTGAGAGCAAGTAGTGCAGCCAGCGTGTTCGCCTTCCCAGTATCGTCATACCTGCCACGGTAGTGCTGAAAGCAGTGCTGCTCCGCAGCGCTCTCTGGCCACTGTATGGAGCCTGTGCTACTTACATTTATTTACATGACAGGCATGAATGCACACATGCATGCCAATCATAGCATGGGTGGCATGCATATGTAATAGTTGATATGCACCTCGTCAACACCACATATTGTGCATTTGCACACACAAATACTCATGAAAATTTAAGATAGGTAAATTTAATGAAACGAGGGCAAAGAGGTCGGCCAGAAAGATTGATATCTGGCCTGCTTCTCTGCACTCAGGAAGGGGAGGAGGAGAAGAAAGAGGGTCCTGATGGGTGCCGATCTGGTGAGAAGAGAGGTGAGAGTACGTGTACGCACATCTGATGGCGTCAAAATTCAAGAGTGCTAGCAATTACTGCAGCTTAAATGGTCAAGCACACAGAACACACACCAAAGTTATGGTATGGTATGGAATATGAGGTTTAATGCCCCAAGGCAACAGGGTTATAAGGGATACCATAGTGCAGGGTTACGAATTAGTTTTGACCACATGGGGCTCTTTATCGTGCACTGATATCACTCAGTACACAGGCGCCTTGCATTTCACCTCCACTGAAACACGGCTGCCGCAATTGGGATTGAGCCCGTGTCCTTGGGCTCATTTGTCAGGCACCCTAACCATTCAGCCACTGTGGCGGCACGACGGTGGCGGCATAGTGTACTTTTACTATACCTGCAATGTAAAAATTAACAAAAGGCAATTTCCCCACTTCATTTAAATTATTACAATTGCCCAAAGCCCTCCTTGGTTTCCATTGCTCTTGGTTTGCTACACACTTGAGCCTTTTAATTTTTCGTCAGTTCAGGTCCCGTGAGGCATGCAAAAAATTGAGATATAATCGTTGCCAGTTCACTTTATGTCATTCCAACTCTTCGCAGGTTTGTGTACGAGTTGATATAAATAACAACGAACAAAGTTGTGACAATACTGCAGTCTTTGCATGCCTCACGTGACCTGAACGCACCGCTGACTTCATAGTCGTCGTTCGGTTGTTTAAGCTAAACAGTGTGAGAGAAAAATACAGTTATAAATATACTGTCTCTTGTTGGAGCAATCCACGCAGTTGTCTAGGTTTTCCAAGCTACTGCGAATCATTCTAACTGAAAGAAAACAACTAAAATTTTGGTGCCTCTGCTCCTTTAATACCTACTGGGCCTTAACAATATAAAACGCACCTAAACATATCAGCAAACTGAGCTGTCTACCTTCAAAAATGTATCGATAAGCTCTTTTCTCATTGCACTTTTAACCATGTTGCCTCATACTTGTGGTGTGCATATGTTCTGACTGTGCATGTTACAGAACCAGTAATTCAGAAACCAGCAGATCCATCCATTCAGCAGCATGTCAAGTGAGGAAGTAAAAATAGAATGCAGATAGAAAGGAAAGGCACACAGTTTTTTCAGACCTTCCAAGTTGAAGACTTCATACACATATGTGGCCAATTGTAACTGTTTCCTTATTGAAATTGCACTCCAGTCTAGACGTTTGCCTTAAACCAAAGAAAAATTTGTCAACATGCTTCCTTCTACAAGGAATAACCAAATATAAGTAGACAAGCCATGCTTACATTTTCATGCATTTTTAAGCTCTTCACTATATGCACAGAAGCATGTCACATGTATGATGTGTTGATATTGGTTTATGCTGGTTCTTCACTTTATATTAAAAGATCATAGCTACTCTTTTTTTTAGCGTCCATTGCCCCATAGAGCTGCCATCTAAGGTGCAAGCTCATTAGAAGTTAAAGGTAGCTTGCCTAGTCACTTCTGAGTACCCATTCCAAAAAAAAAACAGATTTTCCCCTCAAAAGTGGCAACATGCTGTAATACCAGGCATGCAATTAATGTGACACCTCATGCACTTCGTAATGATCCATTGACCTACATAAGGCCAAGCCAGCATGTTGTTCACGTACGTGCATAAATTATATTCACTTATACAGCGCTAACGTCAAAAAGAAACCCTTCTAGCTACAAATGCTAGCACAAAGTTCATGCAACAGATTACAGCATGCATGGCATCCAACGTCCTTATGTACAGCATACTTTTACTAATAAGGCTAAAACGGCGCACCTCCACAAGGACAAAGGAAGATAAGACAAGACACAGTCTCGCCCTTGTACAGGTGTGCTGTTTTATCCTTATTATGCCATACTAACTAGCCTATCAGTCTGCGTTTTTACTAACTGCAGCAGCAGAAACAACAGCTGTGAAATTTGGAATGCATTCATGGTGTCTAGGAATTTAAGCTCAGAAAATGTTACACACAGAAGGTGCAAGAGACTGCTCATTCAGAGTGTTTACTTTTCTCTCTGTATTATGTTTTACTTACCATGCAATAACCCAACGTTTCCAAGCGAACCCTAAGGCCACATTGTGCTGACTCTGGCTACGCAGATGCTGAAAGCCTGTCATGCCTCCCACATTATCACAAACCACTACAGGAATGACAGAGCCAGCAAAACAAGTTTTAGCCTTGTCTGGCTTCATTCCAATGCTGAACGTTAGAAAAAATACACCAAGAACCATGTTACTTTCACAAGTTCTACTTATAGGTTATAAAAACACTTCACCAACAGCTTTCACAGATATTACAAGGTTAGGTGGTGTGACCATACTACAAAATTCGCTAAAAGCCTATCAGTGAAGAAAGCGGCGTAGGGACCACAGCTCATATGTGGCACGATGCGTCGCGTTGCGTGAGGTCTCTCCGCGGGAAACGCTGCGGCGTCGTGCAAAGCAGCTGTGGCCTACCGTGTGCTTTGCGCAACATGGGCGTCAATGCGAAGTAATCCATTACAGCTTGGCTAGTTGGTGGTTAGACTTTGCAGGCATATCAAACATGTAAGACGGAAGATATGTCCTTTCACAGGCTAGTGCAGTACTTCTTGTCCGCCTTCCTTCGGTACACAAGTGCCTTTTTTGCGCATAGCTTGCCGCCGGTGGGCACATATGCAGGACTATAGGAACATGGTAAATACCACAACTGACAAATGGGATGACAGAATACAGACATCGCACAGGGCATAGAGATGACATTATGCATGCGAGGTTGCCGTATCAGTACGTACAGGTCAGAATCAGTTACGCGGAACACAAGGAAACCGTAATTCTCGACACACTCATTCAATGCAGGCACCGCGTTGCAAAATGTAGTCTTTACGAGCTTCCCATATCATACCACTAGCTGGAACCGGTCGCACTGCAAGCTTACATAATAAAGACAGCACTAGGGCACAAGTCCAGACGTTAGCGCGGTCAATATCACTCGCCTTTGCGCTAACCTTCCATGCCTTTGACGACACCACTTCTTTCACACGTCAATGCACCGCGCGCTAAACAACCATGTAAACAAACCACCGTGGCGATGGCAGCGATGGTCTCCGTGGCAACCATGGAGACGCCAGCGACCTAGGTACTGTGGCTAGGGACGTTTCAAAAGTTTTCAGCGCCATTTTTACCTAATTTTGCGACAAAAAGTACCCAGAAAAGTACCGAGATAAACGCCATTTTGAAATGACGTCATTAAAAACCACGTGACATGAGGATCAGGTTCCTTCGTTTAGCCCCGTTTTTACACAGCTGGTGTGACGTCACACCGACCGTAGCGCCCCTGGTGAGAGGAGCGGGAGTTAGGCCGCCGTTGGTGGCTACCGCCTCGCCTCGCGACGGCGTGAGATGGGGCCCCGTTTTTACCAATACCACCTAGATAACTTTACAAGGCCCCCGCATGACCTCCTCGCCAAGCGTCTACGTCACTGCTAAGAGATACAGCGCTCAGCAGGTTGACGTGGCGCCATCTGGGAGAAAACTGACTAAGCGGAAAAATTCTGTTCCCTCGATCGGATTTGGAATTATCCTGGCTTGGCTCGAACTTGGCTATTTTCTTGTCGCTTCAATTAAAACTCAAGAAAGCTCTTTTCTTATTTTTGCCACGCTTATATTAACGAGTTTATAGTTTGAAATATTGCAAAAATAAATGTCGTGTTAAGCCTTGCATCCTTGCTGTCAACTGCGGCTTTAACAATGTTTAATATCAAACTCTACTTGCGCTTGAAAGCTAATGCCAGTCCGCATCCTAAGTTGGTTGGGAACACTGAGACAACCAGTACGCACATGGTCATGGCGCTAGCTGACGTGAATGTGTCACGTTTTCACGGAAGAGCTCAAGAACTGTGCAAGCTTTTTCATCTGCAGAGGCTTCGTTTGCGTGTTTGAACCTGCGTAGCCTCAATTCTGAAATGCCTGGCTGCTGCTGCGCCCCAGGCTGCAGATCAAATTATGATGGTGGTCCGAGTGTCCGCGTCTACAAGTTTCCTGCCGACGAGACGCAAAGGGCAGCATGGACAAAGGCTATTTCTCGCGAAGATTTTGTGCCAACCAAGCACACTGTGGTAAGCGTCGCTTTTGGTGCTGTTTTTCAGGATGCTTGCCTTAAACTTTTTGCTTCAGTAAAACTTGTTTTTAGCCTAGTTGGTGCATTTTGAACCAAGGAAAAGGAGCAGCGCAAAAGCATGCAACCACGCAAGAAAGGATAAGACACGAGCGCTGTTTTCGCGTTTCGTGCCGTGTCTTGTCCTTTCTTCTCTTGTGGTTGCATGCTTTTGCGCTGCTCCTTTTCCTTGGTTTTGTGCTTCACACGACATTTTTTTTTATGGCTTGCTTCGGAGAGGGGACTTTTCTTCACTTTCTTATTACTTCGCTTGCGGAGTTTTATTTCCCAGTAATTTCGCTTGCCGAATTTTGTAAGCCTGTCGCCCAAACCTAATGGACTTGTGGTTTTACTTTGTTTTTAGGTGTGTGAAAAACACTTTCAAACGAGTGACTTCGTCAGGTTTGCAACGTACACGGACGAGAACACTGGAAACGTTATCGAAGTTCCGCTGCAGCGTGTCCGCCTGAAGCCAGCTGCTGTCCCGAGTGTGTTTCCCGGCTGCCCGAAATATCTCTCTCAGCCACCATCTTCGCGAGAAGCTCCTGCAGAAAAGAAGGCCCGACTCGAGGCAGCGTCACTGCGAAAAGCGATAGAGCTTTCTGTTGCTGCTCAAGAGGAAGAAGATCGCAGGAACAAAATTTGCAGTTTTGGGGAGCTGTGTTCTGCCCTTTCGAAGCTTAAGACTTCTGACTTCTGGACTGTGGTCACTACGCAGGCAAAGGTTTTGTTCCTGGAGCTCTCCCTCGACCAAGCTCCCGCAGTGCGTTCATCAGTGGTGGTTTTAGACGACCTGTCTGTTCAGGTGTTTCTCGGAGGGTCCCGTCTCCACAATCTTGGAGACGAATGTGTGCCGTCACAAATAAAGGATTTAAGGGAGCTTGATAAAGTGCTGCAGTCTGTTGAAAAGCTGCAGAGTTGTGCTAGTGGCAGCGAAAAGGAACACCAGCTTCTCGCAACTGTGCTAATGCTCCTGGATGAGGTGAACAAGGATTATGAGCTCCAAGAACATCATGGATGGAACTTACAGGTACTGAAATTTGTGCGAAGCCAAGTCGAGCTTGTTTTGAAAAATGTGCCTCGATATCCACCAGATGTACTCGTGTTTTCAGGTCTGCTGTATACCATTTCTCCACATGTATACAGGTTCATCAGAAGCTCGCTTAAAATTAAGCTGCCGCACCCAGACACTATTCGACGACTGTGTTCGTCATATCACATGAATCCAGCACTTGAACAGCAAGATCCTTGTTTCTTGAACTATGCTAAAACTGTATTGCAAGCAATGTCAAAGCCTTTTGTCAAGCAACAAGGATGTTGTTCACAGTTTGCCAGTCGCACAGATAGATGCAAAAGCACTGCATCTATTTTTGCACAAGCTGATTACTGACCTTGAGTCACTTGGATTTAAGGTACTAACTGTTGTTTCAGACAACAATGCTATCAATCGGAAAACCATGACATTTTTTGCTAGCCCCCCCAAAGCCAGTATAGTTTACACACACCCAGCTGATTCCTCTCGTCCACTGTTTTTCATTTTGGACCCTGTGCACCTTTTGAAGTCAATTAGGAACAATTGGCTAAACCAGAGAAACAGTGGAAAGTGTATATATTACCCTGATCCAAGCAGCAATGACCCAAAGCCACCTATTCTTACAGCATCATTTAAATCTTTGTGTGATCTGCATGAGGCTGAGCAAAATAACCTTTTAAAGCTGGCACCAACACTCTCACTGAAAGCACTGAACCCATCAACTATGGAGCGCCAGAACGTTAAGCTTGCTCTCAGGATTTTTAATGAATCGACAGCAGCTGCACTGCAATGTTCCGCTGTACAACATGCTAAAGGAACAGCAGATTTCATAAACACCATTTTGACATGGTGGCGAATAGTGAATGTAAAGACGCCAAGAAAAGCTGAACGCCTGCGTGATTTATTTATTTTATTTATTTATTTATTGATACTGTCAGCCGTAAGGCCGTTACAGGGTGGATGCATACAATTGAATACGTACACACAGCCACAAGTACACAAAGCCACAAGTACAAAATTTATACAACTTAAAATCAATTATTTTGCCAGCAGATAAAGCCACAAGTGCCTGATGTAGGTTAATGTTCAAAATAATACACTCAGTTTCAGACCACCGAGGATCGGAACCGCAGGTGAAGAACATAATGATTGACAGCAAAGACAAATGGCTTCTATAGGCTTAAATAACGGGACAGATAAGTTTCAAATTGGTGTAGATTATCTGCTTGTAAAAGGTCCTGGGGCAAGGAATTCCATTCATCTATGGTTCTGGGGAAGAAGGAGTATTTAAATGAATTGATTCTGGCCGTCATGGGTGTGACCTGATTTTTGTGAGAAGATCTCACAGCTCTAGAGGAACGTTGTGTCATGTAAACGCTTATGTTTAAGTTGAAGTGGTTAGTATATAGCAGATAAAACATTTTCAGCCTGGCAACTTTCCTTCGCTTTGAAAGTTGAGGCAAGTTTAGTTCATGAAGCATGTCAGTCACTGAATCTGTAGGTCTATATTTGGACAGAATGAATCGAGCCGCCCTTCGCTGAACTTTTTCTATCCTGTCAATTTGGTTTTTCTGATGTGGATCCCATATTACGCTTGCATATTCCAGTGTCGGTCGTACCAGTGTGAGATAAGCTGTCTCCGATTGCGATGCAGTCTCCGATGCAGTCTCCGATTGCGTCAACAACATGTTCACAGCTTGAATTTTTGAGGAAAATACCAGAGTGGCTAGACTACTGGGCTAGCCTCAGACACGATGCTGGCCACCTGACGAAAGAAACTCACATGGCTTTTGGCCACACGAGCCACGCTCTGCATGAGATCGCTTTATACTGCCTGGAAGAGCTGGGATTTCGGTATGTGCTCCTTGGAAAATTTCAAACAGATTGCCTTGAGGATAGATTGGGGAAGTATCGCCAGCTATCCGGAGCCCAATACCATGTCTCGATCAGGCAGATTTATGAATCTGAGAACAAGCTAAGGCTTCAAAAAGTACTGGACATGCCTGATCTTGACATTATTGCAGAACCGGTCTCCGTCATAAGTGTTGAATCACTTTGTGCACAGTTCAGTATAGCAGTGACCAATGCTGATGTAGCAAAAAAGTCGTCGATGATTCCCGCTGTTACGTATGTTGCGGGATACTGTGCCCATGCAACACTGAAAAAGCTCATGTGTATGTCGTGCAAGGACAATCTCGTCCTGGATAACACCAGTTTGGACCATGATGACACACTGCTCATTTCAGGCATGACAAGAGGAGGATTAAAGTTTCCACGAGATGTCGTAGTGAACGCTGTACTTTATACAGAAATAGTCCTTGACAAATTGAGGAGTGAGCAGTATGCATCCAAATTTCTGGCTCTTCCAAATCAGAAGGAGGCCCTTGTTTCTCTTGTGTCAACCATTCTCCACGATTCTGGAGACCTTGATACGTGTGATTGTGGTCATTCGCCAGAAAAAGTCATGCACCATATTTTGAGTGCTGCTGCCAACACGCTGTTAAATAATTGTGCAAAAAGAAAAACAACAAACAGTGTCGAAGGGGCAGCGAAAAATGCAAACTCTAAAGAGTTGAGGATTGATGACTGTATCGTTTAATGGCAAGTGTTTCTGAGATAGCGGACCTTTCTTGCACACCTGATTACATTATAAAGATAGCTTTGTATTAAGGCATTTTATAATCTGTACATGTTCTTTTCATACTTAGCAACTGCAGCTATAGAACATTTGATAGAACTGTAGTGAGTGGTAACTTGTGTACCAAATTTTTTTCCCTTCTGTATGATGGACATGTAAATGCAAATGGGTATGTTTGTTCCTGTTTCATACAGTATGGCACTGAACAAATTGTACTGGATTCTTGTGTGCGCATCTCACCAAATCACACAACTTGGTGACAGCTATATTCTTTGTGTATGTGTGTGTGAGTGTGAAGTGCTTAAATAAACTCTTTATTCACTGTATTCGTTGCAACTTTTTTTAGAAATCTTGCTGGTTTGTTGTGAAACATCCGTGCAACGTGAAGTAGTATAGAATAACATATGAAGGAAGCTGACAGTCAATGCAACCAAGGAAAGCATAGGGGAATGTTCGATTTTTACTTAAGTGGTTATGAGTGGGAAGTGAATAGTGTAATCATTTTATGTATGCAAGACAACTGACTAGGAAGAATTAAAAAAAAGTCAAAGGAGCTAAAACTGGGGCTAGTTGGAAATGCATTCTTAAAGGGGATGATAAGCGCTGTCAAAATACGAGAAGGGACGAACAAACAGGACAAAGCGCTTTCTAGCAACTGTTCATTCTATGAAGAAACATGAATATATATACACATGTTAACGTCAAATCATGCGCAGAAGAGGGAAGACCGCACCGCACTGACAAGAGCGATATGAAGAAATAAATAAAATAGAAACGAACAACACATGCCTTTACAACAGCCGAAGATTACTTATCATGAGGTAGTTTAATTCAGTTCTCCCTAACAACACCGAAGCGGAGCTGACGCATTGCTTATCTGGAGCAACATGCATAGCGAAGGCGTCGATTATTTCGCGTTCCCGCCTGTTCCTGAAGAATACATATTCTAATCAGAAACCGTTAAATACTAGTATTACGCTGGCACAAAACACGCAGAATTTTGAGAAATGGGTGCCCGACGGGCAACCGGAAAAACCGCGTGGGGTGAAGCTGACTTCCAAGCACATCTGCTGTGTGTGACGTCACGGACGCGTGCGGAGGCCTTGAGCTAGTCTAGGTGGTATTGTTTTTACACAGCTGGTGTGACGTCACTCTAGGTCACGTGGTGTGACGTCACGCAGCGAGGTCACGCTAAAGGTCAATGGTGCCTACCATCGCCTCGCCACGGAACGGGCTGAAGTGCGACCTAAAGTAGTATTGCTTCGCAATAATACCAAACTGAGAGGGGCCTGTGCATTTTAAGCACGGCGCGACGGACTCATGAAAAAAACGCAAATGCAAACGCGGTGCCGCCAGTGCCGCGGCGCCTCCTTCACCTCCACCAAATTAATTTTTTACCAGCAAAAGGATAACAATATAGGATGATAGAAATTTTATATTTAGAACTGTACTCTTAACGAGAAAATTGACGGTTCGTTACATGAAGGAAGGAAAGAAATTATTCGCAAGAACTGCCACCTACCTTGCAAATGCAAAATGAAATGGCATCCTTGTTTGAACCACCAGGTTTCGGGGAGCGAGTGCTTTCGTGCGGCTCCTATATCGATCACGCAGGACTGCGTTTCTCGATCCATCGAGACATTTGCGCAAGACAGGCAGTAGTGATCGCAGAACACATCGCGCAGACCTGCTGTGTACCAGCACTTGTTTATTCGCTTGGTTTCTTTGCATAAAAAAATCTCTTAAACTTAATGTACTCTATGGAACAGAAGGAAATGCTTTGATTTAGTTGCACTGCGGGTGGCAACTTCTGTATCCTATTTGTTCCTGTTAGGGGTAGGAACTTTGCTTGTGCGACGCTACTGGATGCACCCGGGCAGCCGATATTAGCTCTGCGTGTGCTGAAGGACAAAGTTTCAAGCCTGCTTTTGGCAATTTCAGACAAATATAGACGCAAGCTGTAACTTAAAAGTCGGCAGTTTAGCCTATCAATGTGCACATGAGAGGTTTCGTGACAGTATCGCTGACGACATAGGCCGCGCTCCATCTCTCTATGTCGTGGTCTCTCGTAATGTCAAAAATAGACGGGCCTTCAACCTGCCTGGTTGAAGGCCTGTCTGACACCTATTAGGATACCACCGAATTTCTAGCCAGCACGTTGGTGAGACTAGAAAGTAGCAACTACAGTTGTAGCAGGAACAGGCTCCGTGTGCCCTCCAAAACTTCCAACAAACCTCCCGTTTAGTACCGCAAGATCACTTTACAACTGAGGAAATACATTGGCACAGATGGAAAAATGCCCAGGCTATTCTGTACTTCTGAAACTGTTGTACAATTTTCCTTTATTTGTTACTTTTGGCAAAGGAACTCAATTTTCAAAGGGAATCAAATAGTGCTGGTACTTCCGGTACCTGACTGAGCAAAACACTCCCTTTGACAGGAACGCATATGAAAAGAACCAGGTTATTGATAACAAGAGATGAAACAATAATGAGCTAAGCCCATAATAAAATTAAAAATTGGAGTGTGCGCTTGTAAAATTTTATATTATGTGCCCAGGCAACAAGAAAATTAATATCTTCAAAGACACACACGCTTCATTATCCTTTGATAGCAGTATTAATGATGTCTTAAGAAAACACCGTATGATAAGGCAGATAAACACAGCTTGTCAACCTATACTGGGCACAAATCTACAAATTTAGCAAACTGAAAGAACTACCGGCTATTACTTGAAGAATAGTCTTAATTGTCTGGTTGGGTAAGGCAAAGTGCACTCACAATTGATGCATCAATTGATGACCTTACCTAAATTTTGACACTGCTTGCATACCTAATCTTGAAGGCAGTGTATGAAGGATACTTTTCCTCGATAACGTTCCAAGGTACTGTACTGCCCAACATTGACAGATCTCTGGGGCACATTGCCTTGTACTAACAAGAGATGCTGTTCAGCGACTGTAAAAGTAGCCAACTCCATTTCATGTTGCCTTGAACAGAACACCACCAAATAGTGTTCTAACTGAACCACCACAATCGTGCCTGAAGGAGCTGAATCTGGCTATTTTATGATACACTGCATTCTGATCAAACCGTGGTAAATTTGTCTAATTCTACAGCTGGTGCTTCACTTGTAAAAGCAATAAATTATACTACCTACAGTTACACTTCAGAACTTTTCCCATTTCTGTCTCTGCAGACCACGCGAACTGTAGGTGTCTAGCATTATTCTTGAAGTACAGTATAACAGGTGCAGAGGTGACATCGCATATTCCATGATAAAAGCGAAAACACTGCATGTATGCTGGCCACTGTGCTGGCCACACCAGTCATGGCTGCCTGCTATTAAAAAAGCGGAGACAGGACCATGATGACAGAGGAAAGTTGCAGATCGCCTCCGAAAGATCCCCGTCTCTGAACACATCGACAAAAAAGAGAAGTCACTGCAAATCCGAAAATGCAACAAATTCCTACTTGCAGAAGGGCAAGATGGGTAAAGGAGCCTGCTGCAAAAGAGTGGTTTTATGCTGGCAGTAGTAGCTTTGCACACACATTCCAACATCCTAAGCATAAGTAAAGCAATGATCCGACACCAAACAAAAATAGCATAGAAAGTTTGCCAGCCCAGTTGGAGAAAGGTTTCTGCAAGAAGCGACTCCTGGGTTCGAGAGTAAATGCTGCTATATATATATATATATATATATATATATATATATATATATATATATATATATATATATAGAAGTGGGCACTTCTACAAAGACACTTGTATTTATCAACGTTTCGACCGCGGTGCGGTCTTCTTCAAGACTGTAGTGGTCTCGCGTCAGATGGACGTTTTAAGTTGGTGAGCTCAAGAGGAGGGAGAAAGGAGTGTAACACGCAAATAGCAACAACGGTTCAAAAAATTGAAAAAAAATAAAAAATAAAAATGGGGGTGCGGGGAGCAGACAGGGACAATATTGGGGGAGGAAGCAAAAAAATAGAAATAAAACAAAAAAAGGGGGAAACCTAGTATAGTAAGGAAGGGTGGGGTACAAAAGGAAATGGCGAAACGAGAGAAAGGGAGAGGAAGACGGTGCGGGGGACATGGGCAGCACGGCAACCACAGGCGTACGAAAGCAAAACGTGCAAACAAAACACAAACAAAATGCACAAACACAAAGGGCGCCGCTGCAGATGCGTGGCCAAAGAGGAGCCGCTGCGCAAATGACACTGGCAGTGACGAACAGGCCAAACCAGGCGCCTTTGGGGGGTCTCACTAATTTCCGGTGAGCCGAGGGCTAGAACGTTAAGGAAGGAGTGGGCTACGTTAACGAGCACATGTCTAAGAACTTACTGGGGTCTGGGTTTCACTGAACGGTGCACCCCTCTCCGTGGGTGGGTCGTTGAACCGACCTCGCCGGGAATACTTGTTTGTAGGGGAGGAGGGCTGGGCTAGCTGTGTGCAAAGATTTCAAATTGTCGGAAAATGTAAGGAAAGAGCGTCAAAAGCTTATCAATACTGCACGAGGCAGGATAGTGTAAGGAGGGGTATGATTGCCTGTGATATACACTAGCAGTTATAAAAGGTATATCTGAGTTAGCCATTTAACGAGAAGTGTAGTATTATTTTGTTTTGAGGTCGTGAATAAAAGAAAGGGTACCAGGCTTTTCGTTAAGACCTTCTTGAATAGTATTAAACTTGTGGATAAAATAGGATTCACGCTGTTCACGTTCTCGCCTGTTTTTGAAGCCCCCTTGAATAATTGTTACTTTTAGTTGGTCAAATGGGTGTCCTTCTGTGTTTACATGCTTGGATAGGGGAAGGTTTGGGAGGGACTTGGCGTGTGCGCGGTGATTGTTAAATCGAATGCGGAATGCAGTGTTTGTCCGGTGTATTGCTGGTTACACAAAGTGCATTCAAGAAGGTAAATAATGTTTGATGAGTCGCAGTCAAAGTTACCGTTGATTGAATGCTGGAAAACTGACCTCGTACTAGTTGCGGAACACGTAGTCTGCATGTGCTTGCAAACTTTGCTGCGACCCTTACCACAGGGCTGGCATCCATATTTTGGGGTTTTGTGTTCCTTGGAGTGGACTAGGTGGTTCTGAATGTTTTTGGCACGCCTGTAAATCACGCGGGGTGCGCATGTAAATATTTTCGATAGTCGTTGACTTTGCTGGAGAATGTTAAAGTGCTTATTAAGAATTCTGTTTATGTTCGGTGCATTACTGTTAAATGTGAGGATAAGGTTTGTAGTGTAATCATTTCGGTTATCTATTTGGTGCCCCTGGAGTATTTGACTACGGTTAAGATTTGAAGCTCTGCTTATGGCGTCATCAATAAGGGAACGTGGATAGCGCTGTGTTAAGAGCACGTTGCGCATGTGTTCAGAGTTTTCATGAAAGTCTAGGTCGTTAGAGCAGATTCTTCGAAAACGATGGGCCTGCGAATAAGGGATGCTGGTTTTGCAGTGACGGGGATGGGCGCTTTGAAAATGTAGATATTTTTGTGAGTCGGTTGGTTTTCTATAAACGGTTGTACGAACTGACCCCTTGTCCACCAGAATGTCAACATCAAGAAAATTGATTTGACTGGCTGAGTAGGTGTGCGTAAACTTTATGTTTGGGTGCACGGAGTTGAAACTGTCAATGAAATGGATAAGTTGTTGTTCTGTGTTTGTCCATATTATAAAAATATTATCCAAATAGCTCTTGTAAAAGTACGGCTGAATTGGACAAGAAGAAAGAAATTTTGACTCTATATGATGCATGAAGACATTTACATAATTTGGGGCCATTCTTGTTCCCATAGCGGTGGTACTTACTTGCAGATAATATTGAAGATCAAATTCGAAGCTATTATATTCTAACACAATTTTGTCTAGTGTTCCTAACACGTTTGGGCTTGGAGATTCATGAGGTTTCTGCTGTTCATAAGATTCTAAAAGGGCTGCAATGCCGTCGGCATGGGGAATGTTTGTGTATAAAGATGTTACATCCATGGTCCCAAGAAAGGCTCCTTCTGGTAATGTTATATTGTCTATCTGGCGGAGAAAGTGGTTTGTATCTTTGATGTAGGATGGAAGTGTGGCTGGAATGTGGCTAATTAGAGTGTCAATGTACTTTGATATTGGTTCTGTGAGAGTGCCGATTCCTGAAATTATTGGCCGTCCAGGAATACCGGCTATGTAATTTAGGGAGCATGTAGAAACGCCCAGGAGAAGGATGGGTAGCCGTGAGTGCCTTGCATCGTTTCGGGGAGATTTCATTGTGTTTTGTGAGGTCGAGGAGAATGTCAGATATAGCTTTTGAGTGCTCGTCGGTGGGGTCGCCATGTAGTTGTTTATAAAAATGGTTGTCAGAAAGCTGTCGGATGCCTTCTGCTATATAGTCATCCCTGTTCAAGATAACAATGCCTCCGCCCTTATCAGCTGGCTTTATGACGATGTCGGTACGGTTGCTGAGCGCCTCGAGAGCAGTACGTTCTCTTTTAGGAAGATTGTCTGGTCCTAACCTGCGGTTCTTAAAATTTCCAACAATGTCATTTTGAACTGCCTTAATATAGATATCCAAGTGTTTTTCCCGCCCGATGTTGGGAGTCCAATTTTGGTTTGCTGGGTGGAAGTCCGTGTTTTGGTGGGGGTTTTCGTGCTTATCAAAGAAGTATTCTCTCAGGCGAAGTTTTCTGGCGAAGTCGTCAAGATCTTTCAGGAGTTGGAATTCATTGAATTTGCCTGTGCGGGGGCAAAGTCAGCCCTCTAGATAAGACGGCTCGCTCATACTCTGTGAGCGGTGTTAGAGATAGATTGGTGATGTTGTCTACACTGTGATGGCCCTGTTTTGAGAGTGTTTGCCCTTGGCTGACCTTTGACTGAGCGATATCGGGGTTGGGAGAATTTGATCCAACCGCACTTAGTACTTCTTTCATCCATTCGTCATGGGGAACTTTGTCCAGTGTAAATTTTTTAATTTTGATTATGCCAATTTCTGAAGTTTTTTTTTGTTTTGAAACGTTCTAGTTCCTCGGCCTCCAGCGCGGAAACAAGAAGATTATTCCGAGCCCGACGCTCCTCTGTTCCCAGTATCACCGAAGCTTTCTCAGAGTGCCGAATTGTGATTTTGTGTAACTCTAGGGAAGCTGATTTTAATATGTCGTTCCATTGGTTTTTGTCTCCTTCTGATACATTATTCTTTGCTGGTATCAGCTTCACTTGTAGACCTTTCGGTACGATATTAGCCCGAAGGTACGTTTTTAAGGTTTTAACATGAAGGTCATGTCTAAGCCGCTTATCAATTATTTTTCGTAATTTAAGAAAAGCTGAAGATTTGAAACAGGGCTGCCGGTGATATGAGAACAAGGGAGGCGGAGTACTCACGCGGCCTGTGTATCAGTCCCGGCGCACTCGCTGGGCGGAACCACAACGCTTCCGGAGGTCATATGATAAAACAGGGGTGCTGGGGATCAGTCCACAGTTATATGACGGGCTGCTGGTGATGGGTTGCTCTTCTGGTGCAGAATCCACGGCAGGTTTCCGCCTCGGTTGCAACTTCTCTTCGGGCTTGCCTCTCGACACGATGGCTTGTTTGATGTGCTCGCCTGGGCTGAGGTGCTTGCTGTAGGGGAATGTGCTGCTGCTGTGCCACTGGTTGTCTGGGGTGGCTGTTTTAGTGCTGCGCTGCAGTGTCCCCTCGATGTCCGGGAGGCGAGTGGTGGCCTGGTGGTGATGTCTGGACGGCTGGCTGCTGCTTGTCTGGTAGACATAGCATTTTGGCCTACGGCTTGTGCAAATGTTCAAGGCTCTGGAGTTCTCATCGAATTTTGTTGCTGCCGAGGCTGTGGATGTTGTGGCGCGTAGTCTCTCCATTGCCCCAATGTGAGGTGGCGAATTCGGAGGAGTAAGTTATAGATATTCCAAGACAGCAGCGAGACTCCACCTAAGCTGGGGTGCACGCCATCTGCAGACAGAACTGTGCTAGGGTGGAATATTTCCATTTGGTGGTCTACGAAGAAGGTGTTCTGCTCTCGTCGTCAGATGTCGACAAGAAGGGCATTAAAGGTCTGGGCCTTCTGGTTGATCTTTACCACTTGAGGCCTGTTGGTTGAATTCCTTTGCAAATTTGGAGCCCGAGGAAGCACGAGGAAGCACGAGAGACTACGCGCCACAACATCCACAGCCTCGGCAGCAACAAAATTCGATGAGTACTCCAGAGCCTCGAACATTTGCATCGTAGGCCAAAATGCTATGTTCACTAGACAAGCAGCAGCCAGCCGTCCAGACATCACCACCAGGCCACCACTCACATCCCGGACATCGAGGGGACACTGCAGCGCAGCACTAAAACAGCCACCCCAGACCACCAGTGGCACAGCAGCAACACATTCCCCTACAGCAAGCACCTCAGCCCAGGCGAGCACATCAAACAAGCCATCGTGTCGAGAGGCAAGCCCGAAGAGAGGTATGCAACCGAGGCGGAAACCTGCCGTGGATTCTACACCAGAACAGCAACCCATCACCAGCAGCCCGTCATATAACTGTGGACTGATCCCCAGCACCCCTGTTTTATCATATGACCTCCGGAAGCGTTGTGGTTCCGCTCAGCGAGTGCGCCTGGACTGATACACAGGCCGCGTGAGTACTCCGCCTCCCTTGTTCTCATATCACCGGCAGCCCTGTTTCAAATCTTCAGCTTTTCTTAAATTACGAAAAATAATTCATAAGCGGCTTAGACATGACCTTCATGTTAAAACCTTAAAAACGTACCTTCGGGCTAATATCGTACCGAAAGGTCTACAAGTGAAGCTGATACCATCAATGAATAATCTATCAGAAGGAGACAAAAACCAATGGAACAACATATTAAAATCAGCTTCCCTAAAGTTACTCAAAATCACAATTCGGCACTCTGAGAAAGCTTCGGTGATACTGGGAACAGAGGAGCGTCGGGCTCGGAATAATCTTCATGTTTCCGCGCTGGAGGCCGAGGAACTAGAACGTTTCAAAACAAAAAAACTTCAGAAATTGGCATAATCAAAATTAGAAAATTTACACGGGACAAAGTTCCCCATGACGAATGGATGAAAGAAGTACTAAGTGCGGTTGGATAAAATTCTCCATACCCCGATATCGCTCAGTGAAAGGTCAGCCAAGGGCTAACACTCTCAAAACAGGGCCATCACAGTGTAGACAACATCACCAATCTATCTCTAACACCGCTCACAGAGTATGAGCGAGCCGTCCTATCTAGAGGGCTGACTTTTTTCCCCCGCACAGGCAAATTCAATGAGTTTCAACTAATGAAAGATCTTGACGACTTCGCCAGAAAACTTCGCCTGAGAGAATAATTCTTTGATGAGCCCGAAAACCCCCACCAAAACACGGACTTCCACCCAGCAAACCAAAATTGGACTCCCAACGTCGGGCGGGAAAAACACTTGGATATCTATATTAAGGAAGTCAAAATGACATTGTTGAAAATTTTAAGAACCGCAGGTTAGGACCAGACAATCTTCCTAAAAGAGAACGTACTGCTCTCGAGGCGCTCAGCAACCGTACCGACATCGTCATAAAGCCAGCTGATAAGGGCGAAGGCGTTGTTATCTTGAACAGGGATGACTATATAGCAGAAGGCATCCGACAGGTTTCTGACAACCATTTTTATAAACAACTACATGGCGACCCCACCGACGAGCACTCAAAAGCTATATCTGACATTCTCCTCGACCTCACAAAACACAACGAAATCTCCCCGAAACTATGCAAGGCACTCACGGCTACCCATCCGTCTCCTGGGCGTTTCTACATGTTCCCTAAATTACATAAAGCCGGTATTCCTGGACGGCCAATAATTTCAGGAATCGGCACTCTCACACAACCAATATCAAAGTACATTGACACTCTAATTAGCCACATTCCAGCCACACATCCATCCTACATCAAAGATACAAACCACTTTCTCCGCCAGATAGACAATATAACATTACCAGAAGGAGCCTTTCTTGTGACCATGGATGTAACATCTTTATACAAAAACATTCCCCATGTCGACGGCATTGCAGCCCTTTTAGAATCTTATGAACAGCAGAAACCTCATGAATCTCCAAGCCCAAACGTGTTAGGAGCACTAGCCAAAATTGTGTTAGAATATAATAGCTTCGAATTTGATCTTCAATATTATCTGCAAGTAATTGGCACCGCTATGGGAACAAGAATGGCCCCAAATTATGCAAATATCTTCATGCATCATTTAGAGTCAAAATTTCTTTCTTCTTGTCCAATTCAGCCGTACTTTTACAAGCGCTATTTGGATGATATTTTTATAATATGGACAAACACAGAACAACTTATCCATTTCATTGACAGTTTCAACTACGTGCACCCAAACATAAAGTTTACGCACACCTACTCAGCCAGTCAAATCAATTTTCTTGATGTTGACATTCTGGTGGACAAGGGGTCAGTTCGTACAACCGTTTATAGAAAACCAACCGACTCACAAAAATATCTACATTTTCAAAGCGCCCATCCCCGTCACTGCAAAACCAGCATCCATTATTCGCAGGCCCATCGTTTTCGAAGAATCTGCTCTAACGACCTAGACTTTCATGAAAACTCTGAACACATGCGCAACGTGCTCTTAACACAGCGCTATCCACGTTCCGTTATTGATGACGCCATAAGCAGAGCTTCAAATCTTAACCGTAGTCAAATACTCCAGGGGCACCAAATAGATAACCGAAATGATTACACTACAAACCTTATCCTCACATTTAACAGTAATGCACCGAACATAAACAGAATTCTTAATAAGCACTTTAACATTCTCCAGCAAAGTCAACGACTATCGAAAATATTTACATGCGCACCCCGCGTGATTTACAGGCGTGCCAAAAACATTCAGAACCACCTAGTCCACTCCAAGGAACACAAAACCCCAAAATATGGATGCCAGCCCTGTGGTAAGGGTCGCTGCAAAGTTTGCAAGCACATGCAGACTACGTGTTCCACAACTAGTACGAGGTCAGTTTTCCAGCATTCAATCAACGGTAACTTTGACTGCGACTCATCAAACTATATTTACCTTCTTGAATGCACTTTGTGTAACCAGCAATACATAGGACAGACAAACACTGCATTCCGCATTCGATTTAACAATCACCGCGCACACGCCAAGTCCCTCCCAAACCTTTCCCTATCCAACCATGTAAACGCAGAAGGACACCCATTTGACCAACTAAAAGTAACAATTATTCAAGGGGGCTTCAAAAACAGGCGAGAACGTGAACAGCGTGAATCCTATTTTATCCACAAGTTTAATACTATTCAAGAAGGTCTTAACGAAAAGCCTGGTACCCTTTCTTTTATTCACGACCTCAAAACAAAATAATACTACACTTCTCGTTAATTGGCTAACTCAGATATACCTTTTATAACTCCTAGTGTATATCACAGGCAATCATACCCCTCCTTACACTATCCTGCCTCGTGCAGTATTGATAAGCTTTTGACGCTCTTTCCTTACATTTTCCGACAATTTGAAATCTTTGCACACAGCTAGCCCAGCTCTCCTCCCCTACAAACAAGTATTCCCGGCGAGGTCGGTTCAACGACCCACCCACGGAGAGGGGTGCACCGTTCAGTAAAACCCAGACCCCGTGAGTAAGCGTAGCCCACTCCTTCCTTAACGTTCTAGCCCTCGGCTCACCGGAAATTAGTGAGACCCCCCAAAGGCGCCTGGTTTGGCCTGTTCGTCACTGCCAGTGTCATTTGCGCAGCGGCTCCTCTTTGGCCACGCATCTGCAGCGGCGCCCTTTGTGTTTGTGCATTTTGTTTGTGTTTTGTTTGCACGTTTTGCTTTCGTACGCCTGTGGTTGCCGTGCTGCCCATGTCCCCCGCACCGTCTTCCTCTCCCTTTCTCTCGTTTCGCCATCTCCTTTTGTACCCCACCCTTCCTTACTATACTAGGTTTCCCCCCTTTTTTTGTTTTATTTCTATTTTTTTGCTTCCTCCCCCAATATTGTCCCTGTCTGCTCCCCGCACCCCCATTTTTATTTTTTATTTTTTTTCCAATTTTTTGAACCGTTGTTGCTATTTGCGTGTTACACTCCTTTCTCCCTCCTCTTGAGCTCACAAACTTAAAACGTCCATCTGACGCGAGACCACTACAGTCCTGAAGAAGACCGCACCGCGGTCGAAACGTTGATAAATACAAGTGTCTTTGTAGAAGTGCCCACTTCTCTTATATATATATATATATATATATATATATATATATATATATATATATATATATATATATATATATATAGCAGCATTTACTCTCGAACCCAGGAGTCGCTTCTTGCAGAAACCTTTCTCCAACTGGGCTGGCAAACTTTCTATGCTATTTTTGTTTGGTGTCGGATCATTGCTTTACTTATGCTTATGTTACGTCTCGCCTACAACGCGCGGTATAGCCGGCGCGGATGCAACGGACGCCGCGGCTTCGTTCATCGCGGCCGCAACGCCTCCCGCCAAGCGCGTCCAGGCAGGTTTCAGTGCCACGTGTCGTCGTGCGTGCGTGTGTGTGTGTGTGCATGTTTTGCCCACGCTTGTCAAAGCGCGGCAGCCGGGGAGAGGAGCTCCCCAACTGGGAGGCGAGGAGGTCTGACCGGCGCCGGCCTGGCGGACGCGCCCGTCACGTCTGGACATGTCGAAGCGACGCCGTATCGGATGACTCTTCCCAAGCCGTTCCCTCTTGCCCTCGACTCCGATGGTATAAAACGCCGCTGCCCCGGACGCCGAAGAGAGACTTCGATTTCGCCCTTCGAGTAACGTGGTCACCCTGACCGGCTGCTCTTTTGAGATGCCAGAATAAACAAGTTGTTCTGTTGCCAGTCGACTCATCCTTTGCCGGGACCTTCGGATGTTTCCAGCTTTGCCCCAGGCCGCCAGGCCAACGCTACCCTTGGGGCTTGCAACCCAAATGCAACAACTGGTTGCCAGCGGTGAGATCCCGACAACGGAGGCCAGCAGCGAAGATATGCGGTCAACTGTATGCTGAGCAGCACAACTACCATCCGGGAGCAGTGCAACGAGCCCTGTGTGATGACTGGTTGCCTGCAGCGGAACGACTGCGCTGAATTCTTGGCTGCGAGGTTTGGTGAGTGCGGGACTTTCTTCTTCTGAGTTTTGCCAGGCTTTTGTTAGTGTCAGAAACAGAGCTGGTAATTGTGGTTGTCGTTGCTGCCGGGTTAGTTTGCGGCAAGACAATAGTAGGCAGTAGAGAAAGCAGCATTCGGAGCAGCCATGGATTTGAAGTCGTTGCGCAAACCGAAATTGCTGGAGCTTGCAAGAGAGTTGGGTCTGGATGTCTCAGACAAACTCAGAAAACCAGAACTGCTAAGGGCTATTCTTGAGTTGGAGGCTGAGGATGACGAGCTGTCGGAATGCCTTGAGACGATTGAGGAGAGGGAACAAAAAGAAAAAGAGAAAAACGAGCGCGAACGTAAAGAACAAAAAGAGAAAGAGGAGCGCGAACGTAAAGAGCAAAAAGATAAAGAGAAAGAAGAGCGCGACCGTCAACACGCTTTGGAAATGAAGCGTCTCGAGGTAGAGATGGAACGCGCTCGTAATGGAAGTCAGGCACACGGTGCAGGAGAACGGGTATCGTTCAAAATGACTGACCTGATGCGGCCGTTTAAGCTTGGAGAGGACATTGGTTTGTTCCTGGTTAACTTTGAGCGAACGTGCGAGAAGCAGGGGTTCTCTCGGGAAACGTGGCCACAGCGCTTGCTCACTTTGTTACCCGGCGAGGCGGCCGACGTAGTCGCTCGCTTGAAGAGAGAGGAGGCAGAGGATTTCGACCAAGTGAAATCGAGTCTGCTAAAAAAGTACAGGCTGTCAGCGGAGGCGTTCCGTCGGAAGTTTCGGGAAAATGAAAAAGGCAGAAATGAGTCATATACAGAGTTTGCCTACAGGCTTATGTCAAACATGCAGGAGTGGCTCAAAGAAGAGAAAGCGTTTGGTGACCACGAGAAAATTCTGCAGTGTTTCGGGCTGGAACAGTTTTATAGTCGGTTACCTGAGAACGTGCGGTACTGGGTCTTGGATAGGCCAGACGTTAGTACAGTGGCTAAAGCCGCCGAGCTAGCCGAGGAGTTTGTGACGCGTCGGGCTCGCGGAGCTAAGGACGGTCAAAAGGGTGAATTTGGCTCCAAGTCTGAGAGGCCGAAGTTCACACCCATGAGAGCAAGGGGGGACACGCGTAGTGCGGATGCGAGTGAAAGCAGTCCGACCGAACGTAAGGAGACGGCGGCAGCCGAAGCCGAACGCAGAAAGCGGTTCGAGGCGAGGCAAGCGCGCGTGTGTTATACGTGCCAGAAGCCGGGTCACTTTTCGGCGCAGTGTCCAGAAACAAAAAGAGAAGTCGTGTGTTTGTCATTATGTAGCACTGACGAGAACATGAAGCTTCTCGAGCCTTACATGCGAGACTTCCTCGTGAACGGGAAAGAGTGCCGAGTGCTTCGTGATTCCGCAGCTACAATGGATGTAGTTCACCCCTCTTACGTAGAACCCGATATGTTCACGGGCGAGTGCGCATGGATCAAGCAAGCCGTGGAAGCTCATAGCGTGTGTCTGCCCATAGCAAAGGTGCTTATTGAAGGACCTTTCGGAGCACTTGAGACGGAGGCCGTAGTGTCATCTATGCTGCCCCCCCAGTACCCGTACCTATTTTCGAACAGGTCCGATCACCTCCTGCGCGAGAAGGGGCTTTTGTTTGGTGAGGCTAGCGTTCAGGCCTTAACCAGATCGAGAGTTCGGGAGCTCGCTGCAAAGGCGGTAGTTGCGGGGCCGACGTTGTCGAACAATGAGAAAGGGTCGGAGGCGCAGCAAGCTGATATTCCGAGCACGTCAGAAATGGATAAAATTGAGCCTGTAGCGTTGAAGGCACCAGGTACTGGAGATGAAATGCGCGACACGGGAAAGTTAGAAGAGCTTCCGGTCGAGCTTCCGGGACTAGGCTCAGTGACGAACAGGGAAGACACTGATCAGGTCATTAGTGACTTAATCATTAATGCACCGCTGTCGGCTGAGCAGAAAACCGAACTACACCAACTCTTACAAGAGTTTCAAGGTCAGTTCTCTGAGAGGCCTGGTAGGACTTCTGTCCTTACTCATGATATAGAACTTACCTCCCCAGAGCCAGTACGATCCAAGGCGTACCGGGTGTCACCCCGCCAGCGCGATATTATGGAGGCTGAGGTAAAGAAAATGCTACAGCTCGGTGTTATTGAGGTGGGTGAGAGTGATTATACCTCCCCTTTGATTTTAGTTGAGGTACCGGGCAAGGAACCTCGTCCTTGCGTCGACTACCGCAGGCTTAATTCCATCACTAAGGATCAAATTTATCCGATCCTTAACATCGAGGAGCGCCTTGAGAAAGTTAGTAGCGCTCAGTTTATTTCCACCCTAGATCTTGTCAGGGGTTATTGGCAGGTTCCACTTACAGAAGAGGCTAGTAGGTATGCGGCGTTCATTTCACCAATGGGAACATTCCGTCCTAAAGTTTTGAGTTTTGGTTTGAAGAACGCGCCATACTGCTTTTCAAGCCTCATGGACAAAGTGTTGCGGGGACAGGAAGAATTCGCTTTACCGTATTTAGACGACGTAGCGATATTCTCCGCATCCTGGTCTGAGCATATGGCACACTTGCGGGCAGTGCTAACCCGCCTGCGTGAAGCGGGCTTGACAGTCAAGGCTCCCAAGTGCCAATTAGCACAGGCCGAGGTTGTCTACCTCGGTCACGTGATTGGACAGGGTCGTCGCCGCCCCTCTGAAATAAAGGTGGCCGCTGTGCGAGACTTCCCGCAACCGCGCACGAAGACCGATATTCGGTCGTTCTTAGGTGTCGCCGGCTACTATCAGAGGTACATCCCCAGGTACTCCGATATCGCGGCTCCCCTGACGGATGCTCTAAGAAAAACAGAGCCCCAAACAGTCGTCTGGAGCGAGACAAAGGAAAGAGCTTTTAGCGCCCTAAAGAGCGCCTTAACAAGCCAGCCTGTGCTACGATCGCCAGACTATACAAAAGGGTTCGTTGTTCAGTGCGATGCTAGTGAGCGAGGCATGGGCGTTGTACTGTGCCAAAGGGACAATGGAGAAGTGGAACACCCCGTCCTGTATGCTAGTCGTAAGCTGACCTGTCGTGAGCAGGCATACAGCGCCACCGAGAAAGAGTGTGCGTGTCTCGTGTGGGCCGTTCAGAAATTGTCATGCTACCTAGCCGGCTCGAGGTTTATCATTGAGACGGATCATTGCCCTCTCCAATGGCTGCAGACCATATCTCCCAAAAATGGCCGCCTCCTGCGCTGGAGCCTCGCTTTGCAACAATATTCCTTTGAGGTGCGTTACAAAAAGGGGAGTCTCAACGGTAACGCCGATGGCTTAAGTCGAAGCCCCTAACGTAGGAATCCGCCTCAAAGTTGTTGGTTACTGATGTTTTCTTCCTGAGGCAGGATTTTTATCATATTGCTTTTGTTTAGTGTTTCAAAGTGATTATGTGCTTTCTAGTGCAATTTTCCAATTTGTGGACGCGTTCTGAGTGCTGCTTGACTACTTTAAGGAACTAGGCAGTAGTATAAAAGGGGAAATAGCCTGGCAGAGCTTAGTGAGGGTTGTCTCGTGCTTGCTGACTGAGCGGTTGCGTTTCGGCGTAGTTCTAACGCTTGCTGGGAACGAGCACAAAAATGGCAACTCTCCCGAAGTGACTTTGCAGTGTCCTATGTGATCCTGAACCCGAGAACGAGGCCTTCTCTGTGCGCTGCGCTCAAGCAACGTCGAGGGACGATCGGTTTCGATTACGAGCATCATCGAGCGACATCCCTCTGGACAGCGGATGCAGTCCCCTGACCATCGGGATCTCCTTCTCCCGGCGGGGCGGTCTGTTACGTCTCGCCTACAACGCGCGGTATAGCCGGCGCGGATGCAACGGACGCCGCGGCTTCGTTCATCGCGGCCGCAACGCCTCCCGCCAAGCGCGTCCAGGCAGGTTTCAGTGCCACGTGTCGTCGTGCGTGCGTGTGTGTGTGTGTGCATGTTTTGCCCACGCTTGTCAAAGCGCGGCAGCCGGGGAGAGGAGCTCCCCAACTGGGAGGCGAGGAGGTCTGACCGGCGCCGGCCTGGCGGACGCGCCCGTCACGTCTGGACATGTCGAAGCGACGCCGTATCGGATGACTCTTCCCAAGCCGTTCCCTCTTGCCCTCGACTCCGATGGTATAAAACGCCGCTGCCCCGGACGCCGAAGAGAGACTTCGATTTCGCCCTTCGAGTAACGTGGTCACCCTGACCGGCTGCTCTTTTGAGATGCCAGAATAAACAAGTTGTTCTGTTGCCAGTCGACTCATCCTTTGCCGGGACCTTCGGATGTTTCCAGCTTTGCCCCAGGCCGCCAGGCCAACGCTACCCTTGGGGCTTGCAACCCAAATGCAACACTTAGGATGTTGGAATGTGTGTGCAAAGCTACTACTGCCAGCATAAAACCACTCTTTTGCAGCAGGCTCCTTTACCCATCTTGCCCTTCTGCAAGCAGGAATTTGTTGCATTTTCGGATTTGCAGTGACTTTTCTTTTTTGTCGATGTGTTCAGAGACGCGGATCTTTCGGAGGCGATCTGCAACTTTCCTCTGTCATCATGGTCCTGTCTCCGCTTTTTTAATAGCAGGCAGCCATGACTGGTGTGGCCAGCACAGTGGCCAGCATACATGCAGTGTTTTCGCTTTTATCATGGAATATGCGATGTCACCTCTGCACCTGTTATACTGTACTTCAAGAACAATGCTAGACACCTACAGTTCGCGTGGTCTGCAGAGACAGAAACGGGAAAAATTCTGAAGTGTAACTGTAGGTAGTATAATTTATTGCTTTTACAAGTGAAGCACCAGCTGTAGAATTAGACAAATTTACCACGATTTGATCAAAATGCAGAGTATCATAAAATAGCCAGATTCATCTCCTTCAGGCACGATTGTGGTGGTTCAGTTAGAACACTATTTGGTGGTGTTCTGTTCAAGGCAACATGAAATGGAGTTGGCTACTTTTACAGTCGCTGAAGAGCATCTCTTGTTAGTACAAGGCAATGTGCCCCAGAGATCTGTCAATGTTGGGCAGTACAGTACCTTGGCCCGGCGGCACTGGGGATCGAACCCAGCACCTCCCGAATGCGAGGCGGATGCTCTACCACAGGGCCACCGCTTCGGTCTAAGAAGTTTTCGGTCTGCCACAAGGGTTCCCCCCCCCCCCAGCCATACACGGAGTAGGCTGGGGCCAGACCACTTCCCAAGAAGCAAGTCCCATAAGTTGGAGCAAAGCTCGACAACTGGTGGACCCCCACACCAGAGACTGCTCTTGTACCAATTTAGGTTTGGTCATCCTCGGGCCCGAAAGCCCTCCCATCGAGCGTGGCGGGCTGGTCCACAAACTTGTTGTACGTGAAAGAATACGTGCTCCACGTACGCGTTCTATATTTCCGGTCACAAGGAAGAAAGATAATCCGGTAAAACTTAACTTGTTTAATTCGCCGAATGGCAAAAGAAAACTTTACAGCAGAGGTTGGAAACACGGCCTTTCCGTTCAGCGTCCCGCACAACCACTGTCCCGATGCCGGGCCGAGTCCTCCCTTTCCTCCTTTCCCGCGCCGTTCCTGGAAAGCGGCGACAGGCAAACGAGCCGGCCGATGACCCCGCAGACCGCCGCCCGGTTCATCCGGGCGCCCGCCGCCTGGTCCGCCCGCGCGCACACACATACACACGCACGCACGCACACACACACACACACACACACACACACACACACACACACACACACACACACACACACACACACACACACACACACACACACACACACACACACACACACACACACACACACACACACACACACACACACACACACACACACACACACACACACACACACACACACACACACACACAAACACTCCCGCCGTCCTGGGTTCGTTGGCCGATAACATCGCGCACCGCACGGCGCCGTCTCAACTCTTTTGTCTCCGACACACTCCCCCCCAAATGATGGAAGTCATTTGTTAGCCGGGGAGTTCCAAAGGGTATATAAGTTGAATCGGCCGCCGAAGTCTTGCCCCCCCCCCCCCTGGCATTCGGACCTCAAAAGCTCTTGCCTTGTTGTCTCTTCCAGTGAAAGCCCTTTCATTCATTGCAAGCTTCCACATTTGGCGCGGCTGCAGAGCTTCTTTTAAGAGGACCACATCGCGAATGTCAACTTGTCTTCCACGTTGAACGCCTTTGGAATGTGTCAGCTGCAACTCCTTTAAGTATTCAGAGCACCAGCGCTTCCAGAACCCCTCCAACGCTTTATCACGAGTCGAGATCATATGTCGCAGGTGGTCACAGGTCAGAGCGGCGATTTCCTTTCGTTGTAGCGCTGGTAGAGAGGTCAGTCGTTTTCCGGTAAGAAACATAGCAGGGCAAAGGGGCTCCGGTTCATTTGGCTCTGTGTAAACGTGTGTAAGTGGGCGGGAATTCAGTACAGCTTCCACTTCGGTCAGCGTAGTTGTCATTTCCTCAAGTGTAAGGTAGCCTCTTCCGAGAGTCTTCTTCAACGCTTGCTTCGTCAGTCCGACAAGACGCTCGTAGAAGCCACCCCACCAGGGTCCGCGTTCTACAATGAATTTCCACTGAACCCGAGCGCTTACAATGTACTCTTGCACCTGGCCACTTCGCATCGCATCCCAGAGACGTCCCAAATCCTTGTTCACTTTCTTGAATGTGAGAGCGTTATCACTGTAGATGGTGCTCGGCAGTCCTCGTCTGGCGGTTAATCTTCGAAATGCGAGAAGGAATGAGCTCGCTGACATATCGCTGACCAGTTCCAGATGGATAGCTCGAGTGACTGCGCAGGTGAACAGCGCTATATAGCACTTGGTTGGAGAGGTCCCCTTGACAACGAGTAGCCCGGCAAAATCAACACCGGTCACCTGAAAGGGTTGGGCCTCGGTTATGCGGTCTTTAGGTAGTGGAGCAGTCACTTGATTTGCTGGTTGAGCGTTGAACCGTTGGCATGTTACACATTCTTTTAGAGTCCTCTTCACCAGCTGCCTCGCTCCGATCACCCAATACCTTTCCCTGAGCTGCGTTAAGGTGCAACGTATCCCTCCGTGCAGCACTTTGCGGTGACAGTAAAGAGCAAGCAGCTTCGATAGGTGGCTCTGCTTAGGTATCACGGCGGGAAGCTTAGCGTCATAGTCCAGGTGACTACGTTGTAGCCGTCCATCAAATCTCAGGATTCCCTTGTCGTCCACCATAAGAGAAGCATTTCTGAGTGGAGAGTCGACGGGGAAAGCTTGCTGGTTATGAACGCTTTTTAGCTCTCTGTGAAAGCCTTCCCTCTGCTCGTTGCGGATCCAAAATATTTCAGCCTGATCGAGTTCTTCGGCGGTAAGAGCTCCGACTTCATCGTTGTGTCGTCTCATCCTCGAGACGAATCGAAGCACCCAAGCTGTTACTCTAATCAGTCTGATGAAGGAGCTGTAGCGCTGAATGTCCATTAATGAAGGAGATTGCACTTGGGATGACATGGCCGGCAGCGCCTTCGTTGGCTGTTTTAGCTCCAGTTCCGCATCAGAGAACGCGTTCTGCACTAGTCCCTGTGGCCACTCGCCATCAGGTTTGCGAAGCCACTGGGGCCCTGTCCACCACACGTCGCTGGCCGCAAGGCGAGAAACGGAAACGCCGCGCGTCAGGAGGTCCGCAGGATTCTCTTTTCCTGGGCAGTGCCTCCATTCATAGCCTCCGGTAACGCGCTGAATCTCGTATACACGGTTTCGCACAAACTGCTGCCAGCGTCTCGCATCTCCTCGTATCCAGTGGAGCGCGATCGCAGAGTCGGTCCACAACATTACTCGACCAGGGTGCAGTCCGATAGTGCTTAGGATGTAGCTGCATAGTCGAGCAGCGAGCAAACATGCCATGAGTTCCAGCCTCGCTAGAGTGAGTGCTTTCAAGGGGGCCACTCTCGATTTGCTCATCACGACCGTCGAATTTAGGCCGTCCTCCGAGGCGATGATAAGGTATGCGACCACCCAATAAGCCATGGGACTGGCGTCTGCAAAGATGTGTAGATCCGTCTTTGTTGACTGCCCGTTTACGCCCGCCCCATAGTACCGCGGCACCTGTACTTCAGAGAGGTGTTTTAATTCACCGTGCCATGTAAGCCACCTTTCGGCTACATCACTTGGTAGGGGATCATCCCACTCCACGTTTCGTCGCCACAGATTCTGAAACAAGATCTTGGCCCGCACGATAAAGGGTGACAGCCATCCCAACGGGTCGTAAATCCGTGCCGTAGTTTGTAGCATGGATCGTTTGGTGTCTGGTTTACCAGTGTCGTCTGTGACGCAAGATGCAAAGGTCAGGCGATCTGTAATGGGGTCCCATGCCAGTCCTAATACCTTGAGTACACCGGACACAAATCCTAGAGGCTTGGTTTCGTTACAGTTTTGCCCAAATAGCTGGCGCAGCCTCTCGTTGTTCGACGACCACTTGTGCAGCTTCATTGAGGCGGCGTGGAAGATTGCATTGGCCTCGGTGTATAGCTTCACTGCCTCCTCTTCGTCATCTGCACCAGTTAGTAGGTCATCTACATAAAGGCCTTGCTGCAGCTGGCTCGCGGTGTGGGGAAAACCTTCCTCGCACGATTTCAGGTGGTACTGAAGAGTAGCGGAGAGTAAGAATGGGCTCGCGGTGGTTCCAAACGGAACTCGCTTCATGCGCCACGTTTCAATGGGAGGCAATGGAGAACCGGGCTGAGGGGTCTCTCGGAACCAAAAAAATTGAAGGGCGTCTCTGTCTTGTTCTCGGATTCCAATTTGCAGAAAGGCCTGTTGGATGTCAGCGACAAGTGCAACTCGGTACTTGCGGAAATTAAGAAGGAGCCCCACAAGGTCCGCAGTTAGATTGGGTCCAGTCTCTAAGTTATCATTGAGACTCTTGGAATTCTTTCCGCGGGAGGAAGCATCAAATACGACCCTCAGTTTTCGGGAATCGCGAATGACCGCTTGGTGAGGCATGTGATAAACGCAGTGGTTGCGGATGGTTTCGTCTTATACCCGTTCTGCAATGTCGGAGACGCCATACTGCCTAATGGTCGTGTCATACTCTTGGAGCAGGTCAGGAGCCCTCCTGAGCCGGTTGGCCAGCTGACTGAGTCGCTTCAGCGCAATTTCCTTGTTGTCCTCGAGTGAAATCTCGGATTTCCAGGGCAACGCAACATCATAATGATTGCCGTCTCGCTTGATGTTGTCCTAAAAAAACTCCAAGGCCTCACATGGTTTTTCGTTGTCTTCGCTCTCATTCACCCCAATTGATTCTAAGGTCCAAAATTTGGTCAGAATATCAGTTGTTTCTTTTTCAATCACTGAAGTTCGCAGTGTCACGGTGTGGAGGCAGTTTGTCTGCTCGATATCGCTCTCAATAGGCCCTTGAACAGTCCACCCAATTGATGTTTCTACGGCCCTCAGTCGTTTTCCTAATTTGACACATCTGCCCGTCGTGAAGTCCCATAAATGATCAGACCCGATGAGCAGCTCAACCTTTTCTGCACCGCTGTCTGTTGAGAAGTCAGCTGCTTCGTACCCGAGGGATATCAACTTTTGCAGTACATTTCCCGGTGGCGAGGGTATCGGCTGGTCACAAATTACATCTGTTTCCAGCACTTCGAGCTCGCGCTCACATCCGCGCCTCGTCTTTAGCGTAACTCTGACTCTTCGGAACTCGCGTTCCTCTTGGTGGCCTCCGAACACACCGACAGTCAGCCTTTCATGCCCGAGAAGCGTGCATCCCATTTTCCGTGAGGTGTCAGAGGTGATGTAGGAGCGCTGACTTCCTCCGTCGAACAGGACTCGCACCTGCGCGTTGGAAGTTTCTCCACTACATAACGCAGTCGCGGTCTGTAGCAAAACTGTTCTTTTGAGAGCGGAGCTGTCTCCCGTGGTCGTAGCTTCGAGGCTTATCTGTGCATTAGTCACTGTTCGGTTCGTTTCGGGTGGCCTGTTACTTGAGTACGTCGGGTCGCACATCGTGCTGGCATGCTTCTTGCGGCATTTGTTGCACTGCAGGTTTACGCGGCATGCTCGTGACCGATGTCCAGTTCTCGTGCACCTAAAGCAACGGCCGGACGACTGCAAAAGTCGTTTCTTCTCCTCTAGACCTTTTGAGGCGTCGCACTTGTGCGTTTGGTGATCGTTAGAGTCACAGAAGAAGCAGGTCAGCGGGCTCGAGCTCTGATGCAACATCGCTGCGGATCGGACATGCTTGTCATGCGTTTTACGAAGCTGCTTGTGACTCTCTTTAGTGCCTTCTTTAGGTTGTCGACAGAGGTCCATGCCTTGCAGTGCAGCCAAGTTCTCTCTGCTTTCGACCTCTACTCTCAAAAAGGAGAGTAACTTAGAAAATGAAGAGACGGTACCTTTTCCAGTCTCGTCCGTAGTGTGCGATGAGGCATCGGAGACGGAGCCTTGTTGCTCGCTGGCGAGACGGTCGGTGTCGGCAACGCACCTTCGGTTGAAGTCTAGCAGAATGTCCCGTGGCATTGCTCGTTGTGCAATCGGAAGTAGCATTGAACTGAAGGTGTCCAACTTCCGTCCGAGCGCTTCCAGTCCTCTGATGTGCGCCGCCAAGGTGTCGTAGAGACGGCGAAGACCACGGACATCTTCTGAAGAACGCACCGGCTTCAAATCAATTAGACTCTTGAGGTGTTCTTGCACAAGAAGTTCTTCGTTTCCAAACCGCTTCCTCAAGAGTTGGATAGCGTCGTTGTAACATCGTGACGTCGATGGAAGGCCCGCCAGCGCAGCAGCCGCATCGCCTGTCACTGATGCTCGCAGGTAGTGAAACCTGTCTGTGTCAGTCAAGTCTTCGTTTTTATCCACTACCTGCTCAAACACTTCCCAAAAGGCTTGCCAGTCCGAGCGCCGCCCGGTGAATTTGATCAGTTCAATTTTCGGCAGCTTTACTCTCGTCTTCACCAACGTGGTCGTTATGGGGGCTGGCGTGGTCGTTTGGATGGCAGTGCCACTGCCCGCCGAATTCACGGCAGCCTGCGTTGTTGACGAACCACTGTCGACTCGAAGTTGCAGTACAGCAAGGCACGCTGTAATACGGTCTTGATAATCGTACACTTGCTGATATTCGTTTTCAGCATCTTCTTCCGGTACCAATGGTTCAATTTCGTCGTTGACGTGCTCTAGCTGTTGCTGCAGCTCAATGAGTCGAGCGTGGAACGATACAGCTTCTGTAATTGTGAGGGACGCTTGTCGCTCCTCAGTTTCCTTGGTAAGCTTCGTAATTTGCGAGCGTAATACTCTTCGTTTCTTTAAAAGGCGCTCCATTCTCCTCTACAGTTCGTTTAGCCAATTAGTTTACCGGATTGATGACATCGATATTCGTCGTTGCCGAGACTTACGTGAAGTGGATGCGTTGATCGTGAGCGTTGGAGCGATGTAGCGATGATCTCACAAATCCACAGCAGAAGTCCCGGGTTTCGGCACCAAACTTGTTGTACGTGAAAGAATACGTGCTCCACGTACGCGTTCTATATTTCCGGTCACAAGGAAGAAAGATAATCCGGTAAAACTTAACTTGTTTAATTGGCCGAATGGCAAAAGAAAACTTTACAGCAGAGGTTGGAAACACGGCCTTTCCGTTCAGCGTCCCGCACAACCACTGTCCCGATGCCGGGCCGAGTCCTCCCTTTCCTCCTTTCCCGCACCGTTCCTGGAAAGCGGCGACAGGCAAACGAGCCGGCCGATGACCCCGCAGAACGCCGCCCGGTTCATCCGGGCGCCCGCCGCCTGGTCCGCCCGCGCGCGCACACACACACACACACACACACACACACACACACACACACACACACACACACACACACACACACACACACACACACACACACACACACACACACACACACACACACACACACACACACACACACACACACACACACACACACACACACACACACACACACACACACACACACACACACACACACACACACACACACACACACACACACACACACACACACACACACACACACACACACACACACACACACACACACACACACACACACACACACAGCACTCCCGCCGTCCTGGGTTTGTTGGCCGATAACATCGCGCACCGCACGGCGCCGTCTCAACTCTTGTCTCCGACAGTCCACTACTGCCACCTCGTTGGTCGTGTCTGGGTTCCACCCAGGAGCTTCGGATAGGCGGGGTTGCTACTCCCCGTGGTGCGCTTCCGTGCATGCGCACCCCTGCCAGTCGCCTAAGCGCCCTCGACTTCGGGTAATCTCTTCGTGCTGCACTCCAAGCGAGAGTCCGATTCTACCAAATTTTATTAAGTGTCTTGGCTTTGACGCCGGCCCTGGAAGTCAGGACCTACCGCCTACGTACCGGGAAGTGCGAGTGTGGGCTTCATCCCACACCCGTATGGTCTCACAGCAGTACTACTCACAGGCTCTCAAGGGACGCAATCGCCAGTCCTGCTTTCGCTTCGCCCTCGGTCTCTTCGCCTACTGAGACGCCCGCAGGCCTCAGCGTTTCCCAGAGATGGCCCTGGTTGCCCGGAGGGGGACCGAGGACAGACCCAAGCAGCGCTCCCGAGTGACGGTAGGGCTCGGGTTACACAGGGACGCCCCTACCCCTGATGACTTAAGTCAGCGGGGATTTCCCTGCAGCGTATTCGCTTGAGACTTAGCCGCAGCAGCCTATCCCTAAGCTGCCGTGGCGTATGAACTCTCGCTTTCGGTGAGAGGGAGAGGATCACCACAGCCCTTCCCAGGTTCACCAATGACAGTCGCCCCCAATAGACTGGGTTACAGGAGCACGCAACTGCTCCCGGCGTTACGCCTAGGGCTTTCATCACCGAGGCCCGCCGCCCGCTGGGTTACAGGAAGACGCTACCCCTCCCACGGCTACCCGGCCTGGGAGCATCTCACGTACTCCACAGCCCCGGTCGCAGACTTAGACTACGTCCAGGGAGCCAAACCCTCCGGTTCGGCCACCGAGAACAGACGGCCCAGTCAATCCAGCCCATCATCAGCGAAACTGCCAATGTTCTGGTTGGGGCCGCCGATCACCACCCTCCAAAAACCGTCGGCCCCGAGGCGCCGTACCCCCTTTAGGGAGCACGAATTAGCCCTATTTTCAGTGGGGCCGCCTCGGGTGAGAGCTCACCCATGTTACTGAGAACCCAACCTCAGCCAGCCTTCGGCTTGCTTTACAGGCTCACGCCAACCGAGCCCCGCTATTGAGACGGAGAACTTATGCAACACAATCTCCATCTCTCTTGGACTACTCTTAGCGTTACCCAGGGCTCACCACGAGGAGGTAGTACTCCGTCGAGCCCCAAGAAGTTTTCGGTCTTCCACAAGAGTTCCCCCCCAGCCTTACACGGAGTAGGCCGGGGCCAGACCACTTCCCAGAAGCAAGTCCCATAAGTTGGAGCAACGCTCGACAACTGGTGGACCCCCACACCAGAGACTGCTGTTGTACCAATTTAGGTTTGGTCATCCTCGGGCCCGAAAGCCCTCCCATCGAGCGTGGCTGGCTGGTCCACTACTGCCATCTCGTTGGTCGTGTCTGGGTCTGTTGAAACTTCGTTTTCTTTTCGTGTTTAACCCCTGTGTGTCCTTTGTATGTGATTTTCTCAAATACGCGTCATGAGACGAAACCCAGACACCTCTCGCTTGTTTATGGCCGGCGGCTCTCCCCTCGGGCGACGGGACTCTGGGAACCCGAGGGAGAGGGCCAAAGGTTGAGACCAGCAGAGAGCGCCTCCGTCTGGAGGGGCAAGGGAAAAGGTCAGAACGATCGAGCGGGGAGCCCCGACGATGAGCATGTAATTTTTCGAGCTCTTGCTCCCCTCCTAACGAACAGTTTGATTGTTTCTTGTTTCTTGCAATAAACGAAGTTACATAAACGATAACAGTCTACTGTCATTAGAAACGAAAGCTAAATCAGTTAGTTTTCTACAACAAAACTTTGGTGCCGAAACCCGGGAACGGATTGAACGGGGACATCGACCGGACCCAACGACTCAACGTGCCAACGACATCAACATGGATGTTCTGAAGAAAAAGAGGAAGGCCGTCAGAAGTCAAGCTACACGGCTGACTAAAGAAACGGACGACATCCTTGCTGCCGAGGAAGCACCCACCAACGAAAAGGTGAGCGTGCTTCTTGAACGTCTACGATTGGTCAAACAACAACTCAACGACGTAGATGCGGCAATCGAGCCAAATGTCAAAGATGACGAAGCGGAGGCTGAATTCGAGCAAGTCATCGAGTATGGTGACAAGATTGCTACTTGCATTTGCCGACTAAACCTGAAGAAAGAGCAAACTGAACAAGCAAGCAAAGACAAGGAAATCCGATTTCAAGCTACCGTTGGTAGCGCTTCCGCGGCTCAAAGAATCAAATTACCGAAACTAGAACTAACAAAATTCGATGGCAAAAGGAAAAACTGGCAGCCATTCTGGGAACAATTCGAGGTGGCAGTCCACAAAAATACGGAACTTTCTAACATCGACCGCCTGAATTACTTGAAGACGCTGCTGACCGGAGAGGCCGTGACTGCAATTGCCGGACTGCAGGCATCAGGTGATTGCTACAGCGACGCGGTCGACATCTTGCGACAACGATTCGGAAACCCTGAAGCGTTGGTTCAGGATCATATGCAGGGCCTAATCGACGTGAAACCGGTGTTCTCTGCAAGGAATGTGCGAGCCTTGAGAGGGCTTTACGATGAGATACAGGTTCACATGCGGGGGCTGAAGGCTCTGGGCATCGAGGACGATGGCTACCAGGCGATGCTCTATCCTGTCCTTCTCCGCGCTCTCCCGAAAGAATTGATCTTGGACTATCATCGTTCACATGCTGAGAACCAAGAGGAAGCGACGCCGGCGGTGGTCGACGATTCAGGTTCAACGACATCGTCGTCGGACAGCTCACAGCTGACGCCACTGCATTCCCTGCTCAGATTCTTCCGCTTCGAGCTAGAAAGCCGCGAGAGGACGCTAGAGGACCGGCCCGACGACGCACGTGGTAAGCCTGCTTCTCACTTTGATGGGCACAAGGCACGAAAGCATCGAGGGCACGCTCGCCCTTCTTCGGCCTCAGCCCTGCACGATGCAGCCATCTGCATGCAATGCGTGTTCTGCGACTCAAAGACACATGAGAGCCAAGAGTGCGAGTCGAAGATGACAGTAAACGAAAGGAAGGCAGTCCTCACAGCAAAAGGCGGATGCTTTCGTTGCACGAAGCATGGACACCGTTCGAGGCAATGCAAGGTTAAACTCAGTTGCAAGAGATGTAAACGCAGACATGCAACAGCGATGTGCGACCCTACTGTCAACGAAGCCAAGAACGCACGGTCGGCCGAAGAAGGGGTACAGCCAGTAAGCCTGCACGCCTCAGGGGCAGAAAAGGACCCTACTCGCCGCACAGTCCTAATGCCTACCATTACAGCGTTGAACAAAGGGACTAAAGCAAGAAAGATTTCTCGAGTTCTCTTCGATAGCGGCAGTCAGAGAACATTTATAACAGAAGACTGCTCCAGGAAACTTGGGTGCAAATTGCTCGGGACAGAGTTACTGTCGGTGGGAGTATTTGGAGGAGGGCAGACCAGACGCACATTCAGGCGAGTTGAAGTGTGCCTCTTCCGACGAGACGACCCAAAAGCGCAATACAAAATCGAAGCCCTAGAAACACCTTCCATATGTGAACAGAGTATCCCCTGCCCCAACGAACTGATCAGAGAAACACTTCGAGAGCTGATGCTTCCTTTGGGTGATGATTCGGCTCTTAACGACGACACACCGATTGATGTGCTGATTGGCTCCGATCAGTATTGGGAATGCATCACTGGGAAGGTGAGAAAGCTGCCCAACAAACTGACTGCCATCGAGACGGTATTTGGATGGGCAGTTCAGGGCCAAGTCCTGTCCAAATGTCAAGGGACAATTTGCACACATACTATTGTCATGAGAACGACCATGGCTGATCGAGAAACCGCTCCGATTCTAAAGAGGTTCTGGGAGTTGGAAAACACTGGTGCGTCAGACACATCGACCGAAAATTCAGACTCCCAAGCCCTGGAGGTTTTCTCTAAAAATATCAAGAAGATCCACGATCGCTACGAAGTAAAGCTTCCTTGGAAAGACGAAGTGGAAATGTCTGACAACCGCGGGTTAGCGGAGAATCGCCTTCGGTATTTAACGAAGCGGTTAAGCAGGAACCCGAGTCTCATGAGAGATTATGACTCCGAGATGCGGCGCTTAACTGACGAAGGCATAGCAGAGAGGGCAACAGACACACTTTGCGGCGACTCTCAGCGAGTGTACTACATGCCCCATCAACCCGTACTGCGGCAAAGCAGCACGACTACCAAACTGAGGATAGTTTTCGATGCCTCATCACACAGTGCTCAGGCTAAATCCCTGAACGAAAACCTCGAGTGTGGTCCGAATTTAAATCCTGACCTCGTTCGGCTCCTGCTTAACTTTCGGCGACATAAAGTAGCGCTCGTCGCTGATGTCGAAAAGGCATTTCTTCAAATAAGTGTAGCGCCAGAGGACCGCGATGCGCTAAGGTTTCTATGGTTCGCCGAGAGTCCTATGGAAGGCAGGCCATTGCCAGAGATCAAAGGCTTCAGAATGACCAGAATACCCTTCGGAACCACATCGAGCCCGTTTCTCCTGGCAGCAACGCTTCAGCACCACCTTGAAACAATGAAGGATGAATTTCCAGCAACGACAGATGTATTGAAAAGCTGCATTTATGTGGATGATCTGCTTTGCGGCGCACAGGACGATGAGGAAGGAGCGAAGATATACGACGAGGCAAGTCGCATCTTTCGGGCTGCTTCAATGCGCCTGCACAAGTGGGGTTCTAACAGCACAAAGATGAACGAACTGTTTTGTCAGGAGATCCCCGATGAAATGCCCCTTGGACAACCGGCTAATTTGCTGAAAGTGCTAGGTTTAAGTTGGAAACCAAGGGAAGACCAACTGACATTTTCTCCCGACTCTGTCATTGAATTTTCAAAGGCGCAAAAGAATACCAAGCGATTTGTCCTACAAACGACCGCGCGGCTCTACGACCCCCTAGGAATTCTATCGCCGTATACAGTGAGAGCGAAAGAGCTGTTTCAGGAGATTTGGAAGGAAAACATCGCATGGGATCAGCCACTTCCAGACCGTCTCCTGAGGCAGTGGATCAAGTGGTGCGAAGAATTACGTTCTCTACATGAGGTCACCATCCCAAGAAGGTATGAAGCCAACGCCAAAGGGCACCCACAGAGTCGAACTTTGCACGTGTTCGCAGATGCCAGCCCGAAGGCTTACGGCGCCGTGGTCTACCTCTGTACCGAGAATTCTACAGGAGAAAGAACTTCCGCCTTCATGCTAGCCAAATGTCGTGTCGCCCCCTTGAAAGCGGTCACCCTGGCAAGGCTAGAACTATTGGCAGCCTTACTCGCGTCAAGACTCTACCAGTTCGTGAGGTCGAATCTTGATATGAAGTTGGACAAGGTTTTCCTCTGGACCGATTCTATGATCACACTGAGCTGGATTCGAGGAAACGCAACACGCTGGAAGGAATTTGTGAGGAACCGCGTCGCGGAAATCCAACAAAACAGCGAGACCGCGACGTGGCGATTTTGCCCCGGAAAATCGAATCCGGCTGACCTCATGACCAGGGGACTGACAAGCACTCAACTGAAAACCAGCGAGCTATGGTGGAACGGGCCGCAGTGGATAACAGGTCGAGCTGACGTATGGCCGGTTGAACCACAACCAGGCGACTTCACGGCTGAAGAACTGGAGAAGAAAAGGGAGGTCGGTGTCTTAAATTCCACCAGCGATAAAGAAAATGAGTTGCTGGATCTGGAAGATTTTAGCTCTGCATCTAGAGTGAACCGAGTAACAGCTTGGATTTTCCGGTTCGTGCGAAATCTGCGATCTTCTGACAGGATCTCGGGCCCTTTGACTGCTGCAGAAATCGATCATGCGAAAGGATTTTGGGTGAGAAGGGTTCAGAAGTCGGCATTTTCTGCGGAACTGGAAAGCACAAAGAAACGCGGCCGCATCCCAAACGACTCCGCCTTGAAAGAATTCGCCCTGTGGACAGATGAAAACGGCCTACTGAGGATAAAAGGGCGAATCTGCTCCACAGAGACGACACTCGACGAACGACACCCGATTGTGCTCCCCAAGAAGCATCGCTACACATCGCTGCTGGTGCACCAAGCACATCGACTGCTGCTTCACGCAGGTGCAAGAGACACACTTGTGCTATTACGAAACAAGTACTGGATTGTGCGGGGGCGTCAGCTTGTGAAAAGTGTTGTGAGATCGTGTGTGGTATGTAAGCGGCACAGTGCCTCGCACTTCGACGCAGCAACAGGGCTCCTTCCACCTGACCGGACGTCCCAAGCGGACCCGTTTCAGGTCGTCGGCCTCGACTTTGCCGGTCCCCTCCTGGTGAGGGAGAACAGTCGGACCGTGAAATCGTACATCGTGCTGTTTACATGTGCTGTGACGCGGGCGGTGCATCTTGAGCTTGTTGCGGACATGAGCACAGAGCGATTCTTACAGGCATTCCGCCGTTTTGTGTCGCGCCGAGGCTTGTGCCGAACCATTTACTCTGACAACGCTCTTTCGTTCAAACGAGCCTCAAAAGATATGGGCATTTTGTGGAAGCTCCTGCGGCACCCTGAAACTCAGAACCATTTTGCCAACTCCGGCATAGAATGGAAATTTATAGCGGAGCGCGCACCGTGGTGGGGCGGATTCTACGAGAGGCTGGTCCGTAGCGTGAAAAGCGCGCTGAGAAAAACGGTCGGACGTCAGTGCCTAGACACCATTGAGCTGTCAACAATCCTCGCTGAGGTTGAGGCAGTAATAAATTCTAGGCCCCTCACGTACACATATGAGGACCCTAAAGACGGTGCGCCGCTCACACCGTCCAGTTTCCTGACGGGAAGACGCTTGACGGCTCTGCCTTCCCCTGAAACACGAGCCATCGAGGCGTCCGCCGCTTCGCTCCGGGCGCTCTGGAAGAAGCGAGGGCGAATGCTGAATCTTTTCTGGCAGACATGGCGGCGAGAATACTTGGGGCAGCTACGCGCGGCCTTTGCCTCTAAACAACCCAAAGCCGTGACTCCCCGAGTCGGAGAGGTTGTCTTGGTTCGAGAGAATCAACCGAGACTGCTCTGGAGAACAGGAGTTATCGCTGCCGTGTTTCCTGGGCGAGACGGCAAGGTTCGTTCTTGTGAGGTCAGGATGCCGCAGGGGAAGAATTTGCGACGCCCTGTTCAGTCATTGTACCCATTAGAGTTTGCAGAAACGTAGAATGAGCAAGGTCATTCGGCGGGGCAGTGTTGAAACTTCGTTTTCTTTACGTGTTTAACCTGTGTGTCCTTTGTATGTGATTTTCTTAAATACGCTTCATGGGACGAAACCCAGACACCTCTCGCTTGTTTATGGCCGGCGGCGGCTCCCCTCGGGCGACGGGACTCTGGGAACCCGAGGGAGAGGGCCAAAGGTTGAGACCAGCAGAGAGCGCCTCCGTCTGGAGGGGCAAGGGAAAAAGGCCAGAACGAGCGGGGAGCCCCAACGATAAGCATGTCATTTTTCGAGCTCTTGCTCCCCTCCTAACGAACAGTTTGATTGTTTCTTGTTTCTTGCAATAAACGAAGTTACATAAACGATAACAGTCTACTGTCATTAGAAACGAAAGCTAAATCAGTTAGTTTTCTACAACAGGGTCCAACCCAGGAGCTTCGGATAGGCGGGGTCGCTACTCCCCGTGGTGCGCTTCCGTGCTGCGCACCCCTGCCAGACGCCGAAGCGCCCTCGACTTCGGGTAATCTCTTCGTGCCGCACTCCAAGCGAGAGCCCGATTCTATCAAATTTTATTAAGCGTCTTGGCTTTGACGCCGGCCCTGGAAGTCGGGACCTACCGCCTACGTACCGGGAAGTGCGAGTGTGGGCTTCATCCCACACCCCTATGGTCTCACAGCAGTACTACTCACAGGCTCTCAAGGGACGCAAGCGCCAGCCCTGCTTTCGCTTCGCCCTCGGTCTCTTCGTCTACTGAGACGCCCGCAGGCCTCAGCGTTTCCCAGAGATGGCCCTGGGAGATGGTGCGTAGCACCGGACTCGATATTCGGAGGTCGTGGGTTCGGATCCCACCGGCGGCATGGTTGTTTTTTCAGCTGCTTTATAAGTAATTTTCTTTAAGCGATTTATTAATCTAAGTATTATTATCCCACTGATAAGCACAACGCATTAAAAAATAACGTTCCCCTATGCACCTTGGTTTTGGTGACTGTTCGCTCCCTTCATAAGTTTGTCTAACGGGGCCCTCATTTACTTTACCTTGTCTGCTAATAGCTTAACGAGGGTCTCGGTTCTGGCAGTCTTGATGCCACAGGTTGCTTAAGAGGGCTCTCGCACAGTTTCCGCCCTCGCCATTAGATGACGTTCCACGTCACGCTCGCGGTAATACAGGACGTGCTACGTCCGCCGCTATGGTCGAGGGTGGCGCTGGTGAACACTCTCAAGGCTCGCTTACACCCAGTGAACATAAATACCCAAGAAAGCAGCAGATTGGACAGCCGTCGCCGTAGCTCAGTTGGTAAGAGCACCGGACGCGATATTCGGAGGTCGTGGGTTCGGATCCCACCAGCGGCATGGTTGTTTTTTCTGCTGCTTTATATAAGTAATTTTCTTTAAGCGATTAATTAATCTAAGTAATGTTATCCCACTGATAAGCATAAGACATTAAAAAAAAAAGATAACGTTCCCCTATGCACCTCGGTTTCGGTGACTGTTCGCTCCCTTCATAAGTTTGTCTAACGGGCCCCTCATTTACTTTACCTTGTCTGCTAATAGCTTAACGAGGGTCTCGGTTCTGGCAGTCTTGATGCCACAGGTTGCTTAAGAGGGCTCTCGCACAGTTTCCGCCCTCGCCATTAGATGACGTTCCACGTCACGCTCGCGGTAATACAGGACGTGCTACGTCCGCCGCTATGGTCGAGGGTGGCGCTGGTGAACACTCTCAAGGCTCGCTTACACCCAGTGAACATAAATACCCAAGAAAGCAGCAGATTGGACAGCCGTCGCCGTAGCTCAGTTGGTAAGAGCACCGGACGCGATATTCGGAGGTCGTGGGTTCGGATCCCACCGGCGGCATGGTTGTTTTTTCTGCTGCTTTATATAAGTAATTTTCTTTAAGCGATTAATTAATCTAAGTAATGTTATCCCACTGATAAGCATAAGACATTAAAAAAAAAAGATAACGTTCCCCTATGCACCTCGGTTTCGGTGACTGTTCGCTCCCTTCATAAGTTTGTCTAACGGGCCCCTCATTTACTTTACCTTGTCTGCTAATAGCTTAACGAGGGTCTCGGTTCTGGCAGTCTTGATGCCACAGGTTGCTTAAGAGGGCTCTCGCACAGTTTCCGCCCTCGCCATTAGATGACGTTCCACGTCACGCTCGCGGTAATACAGGACGTGCTACGTCCGCCGCTATGGTCGAGGGTGGCGCTGGTGAACACTCTCAAGGCTCGCTTACACCCAGTGAACATAAATACCCAAGAAAGCAGCAGATTGGACAGCCGTCGCCGTAGCTCAGTTGGTAAGAGCACCGGACGCGATATTCGGAGGTCGTGGGTTCGGATCCCACCGGCGGCATGGTTGTTTTTTCTGCTGCTTTATATAAGTAATTTTCTTTAAGCGATTAATTAATCTAAGTAATGTTATCCCACTGATAAGCATAAGACATTAAAAAAAAAGATAACGTTCCCCTATGCACCTCGGTTTCGGTGACTGTTCGCTCCCTTCATAAGTTTGTCTAACGGGCCCCTCATTTACTTTACCTTGTCTGCTAATAGCTTAACGAGGGTCTCGGTTCTGGCAGTCTTGATGCCACAGGTTGCTTAAGAGGGCTCTCGCACAGTTTCCGCCCTCGCCATTAGATGACGTTCCACGTCACGCTCGCGGTAATACAGGACGTGCTACGTCCGCCGCTATGGTCGAGGGTGGCGCTGGTGAACACTCTCAAGGCTCGCTTACACCCAGTGAACATAAATACCCAAGAAAGCAGCAGATTGGACAGCCGTCGCCGTAGCTCAGTTGGTAAGAGCACCGGACGCGATATTCGGAGGTCGTGGGTTCGGATCCCACCGGCGGCATGGTTGTTTTTTCTGCTGCTTTATATAAGTAATTTTCTTTAAGCGATTAATTAATCTAAGTAATGTTGTCCCACTGATAAGCATAAGACATTAAAAAAAAAGATAACGTTCCCCTATGCACCTTGGTTTCGGTGACTGTTCGCTCCCTTCATAAGTTTGTCTAACGGGCCCCTCATTTACTTTACCTTGTCTGCTAATAGCTTAACGAGGGTCTCGGTTCTGGCAGTCTTGATGCCACAGGTTGCTTAAGAGGGCTCTCGCACAGTTTCCGCCCTCGCCATTAGATGACGTTCCACGTCACGCTCGCGGTAATACAGGACGTGCTACGTCCGCCGCTATGGTCGAGGGTGGCGCTGGTGAACACTCTCAAGGCTCGCTTACACCCAGTGAACATAAATACCCAAGAAAGCAGCAGATTGGACAGCCGTCGCCGTAGCTCAGTTGGTAAGAGCACCGGACGCGATATTCGGAGGTCGTGGGTTCGGATCCCACCGGCGGCATGGTTGTTTTTTCTGCTGCTTTATATAAGTAATTTTCTTTAAGCGATTAATTAATCTAAGTAATGTTATCCCACTGATAAGCATAAGACATTAAAAAAAAAAAGATAACGTTCCCCTATGCACCTCGGTTTCGGTGACTGTTCGCTCCCTTCATAAGTTTGTCTAACGGGCCCCTCATTTACTTTACCTTGTCTGCTAATAGCTTAACGAGGGTCTCGGTTCTGGCAGTCTTGATGCCACAGGTTGCTTAAGAGGGCTCTCGCACAGTTTCCGCCCTCGCCATTAGATGACGTTCCACGTCACGCTCGCGGTAATACAGGACGTGCTACGTCCGCCGCTATGGTCGAGGGTGGCGCTGGTGAACACTCTCAAGGCTCGCTTACACCCAGTGAACATAAATACCCAAGAAAGCAGCAGATTGGACAGCCGTCGCCGTAGCTCAGTTGGTAAGAGCACCGGACGCGATATTCGGAGGTCGTGGGTTCGGATCCCACCGGCGGCATGGTTGTTTTTTCTGCTGCTTTATATAAGTAATTTTCTTTAAGCGATTAATTAATCTAAGTAATGTTATCCCACTGATAAGCATAAGACATTAAAAAAAAAGATAACGTTCCCCTATGCACCTCGGTTTCGGTGACTGTTCGCTCCCTTCATAAGTTTGTCTAACGGGCCCCTCATTTACTTTACCGTATATATATATATATATATATATATATATATATATATATATATATATATATATATATATATATATATATATATATATATATATATATATATATATATATAGTAAGTTGGGGAAGTTACATTGAAAGACGTAACGCGAACACTACGTAGCGTAGTGTGCGCGTTGAAGTTCAGATTTCCCTGGGGCCGGGTTCTCGCTTGGGCTGCGGCTCGCGGGATTGGCCGCCGCGCGGGCTGGTGCGCCGGCGTGAGGCTCGTGGCGGCTGGCTCGCGTCTCGGGCTCGTGCCGGCATTCGCTGGGCTGGAATAAAGCTGTCCGGTTGGCGTCTCAACGCTCTCGTTTTCCTCTACCCAACAGACACCGTCTGCAGCCTCATTTTTGACACCGCCAGCCACCGTTGTGACCAATGCCGGGACACCCTCTGTAGCCTCATTTTCGACACCGCCGACCACCATTGTGACCAATGCCGGGCAAGTGCCGTCAGTTTCTGCGCACCCTTCAAGTGGTTCAACTACTGCGACGGACGTCCAACCCGATCGTACTGCAAAGGATATCTTTCAGCGTGACTTGGAGGTCACAAATGCTGAATTGATATAGTGCCTCAACGCGGTTATGACGCACACATCACTCCGTGCTGTCGCGGCATCGGCTTCTCTGTTCCTCTTGATGTTTCCGTCATCAGCTACAGCCAAGAAAATGCAGCTTGGCAAAGACAAGGTAAGATATACCATTGTTTATGGCCTCGCCCCTTTCTTCAAGGAGAACCTCATGTCGGAAGTAAGCCAAGCCTCCCACCTCGTCGTGGCGTTTGACGAATCGTTAAACAAAGTTGCACGAAAAGAGAAAATGGACGTGTTGGTTCGCTTTGGGTCGGGTGCAGAGCAGAGCGTGAAAACGCGCTACTTGACGTAATGCTTTCTGTGGCGCACGTGGGCGGAAGAATCGGTGTCCGCTTTTAAAACTTCCACAGATGGACTCTCCCGATCAAAAATGCCTCATATAACAATGGATGGCCCAATGTAAACATAAAATTTCTCCGTGAGACGAAACATGATCTTTCTGAATCCAGCGACGGCCGTCGTATTCTCGAAGTTGTTAGCTAAGGTTTTGATGTTGTGAACGGTGCTCTCAAAACCGGACACGCGGGAACAGGTTGGCAACACGTGTAATTTCTTCGTGCTTTGTACAACTTATTCAAATCTGTACCTACCCGACGCGCTGAATGCGCACGCATAACCGGGAGCAACTTTTACCCTGTGAATATTTGCTCTGTGCGTTGGCTTGAAAGTGTTCGTGTAATTTCAAGAGCTATTGAGATTCTGCCGTACCTAAAATGTACGTCGAGTCGTGTCGAAACGGGAACAACTGTCCGACCAGCTCCAGTTACTGCGTGGTCGAAACAGCCATTCGCGATCCTTTGCTGTCTGCAAAGCTAACCTCTATGTTTGACATCGTGGGGGAACTGCAGCCGTTCCTGGCTCAGTTCCAGACCGATTCACCTATGCTTCCATTTCTTGGCGCAGTATTGGAAAACCTACGATCACTAATGAGTGAATAGTAAAGAAAGAAGTAATAATGGCGGCGTACAGTCCGTTGAAGGTGATCAAGGTGGACATGGACGTTACTGCGAACGTAGTTGCGACGCCCAAGGTTGACCTTGGGTTTGCAACGAAGAATGCACTCCGAAAGGCCCTGAAACTTTCAGATTCGGCTATCCTAGAGTTCAGAAGAGGCTGCGCCACTTTCGTGAAGAACTGCGCCGAAAAGATCGAGGAGAGGTCGCCGTTGCGGTTAAAGCTGGCGAGGGGATCGTCATCTCTGGATCCCGCGTGCGCGCTGATTCCCGATCTCGGGGAATGGCGTCTAAATGATGCACTTGAAGTTCTAACGGAGCAACAATGGATGACAGGAACAGAAGCTGGACAGGCGATGGCGTTCCTACAAGCATGTATGCTCCCTAGTCTCGACGCAAGTGGCATTGAAAAATTTCAGTAGGAACACGCATCGGCTGGATGCCCTTTGGGCAGGCATCTGTGGTTCGAACAAAGAACTGTTCACAGTTGTGAAGGTGATTCTCTCTTACGCACGGAAATGCGTCTGTCGAGCGAAGATTTTCTATTAATAAGTAATGCCTTGTTGAAAATCAGAAGGAGAAATCTATGGTCGCCCAGCGAATCGTGTATGATGCCGTAATGTCGACAGGAGAAGTTTTTAGCGTTCACCTGACCAAGAGGATGCTCCAAATGGTCCGTGGAGCGAACGCACGGTGGAAAGAGGAGCTGGAGAGGACGAGAGCAGAAAGGGCTGATGCACTGAGGAAGGAGTGGGAAAGGAAGCGTGCCGCTGCTTCTCTGAAAGAGCTTGAGCTGAAAAAACAAACTGTTGGCTGACGCCGAGCTGCAAGTGTCCCCCATCCAAACGAAAATTAACTGTCTAAAGCAGTGAATTAAACAACACTGAAGTGTTGTGCACGAACTTGAGGTTGACTTTCCAGTGTTACTTTGAGGTTTGTCGCTCTTTCACTTCTATAAACTAAGGTTTCTGTAATCTGCTGTTCATCTTAATAGACTTGCTGAAATAGAATCGCACTTATTACACTAAGTTCATGTCCCACACCATTGCGGTTACTATCAGTAGATAGAAATATCTCATATTTGAAAATATTTGTTTCCGCATGCATCTTCTTTAGTTTGTATTTGAAAATGTTCAATTCGATTTGCAGTTTGTTTTAGCCTTTTGCTAATCTCTTCCCTTTTTTAAATTAAATAAATACTACTCCTCACTATTCAAATAGGATTAAATCGTTGTTTTTATTTTTGAACATGCTTACTTGAGAGCGATACCATCAGGCAGTTTTGTGTCAGCTTGTTTTCGCATAAAACAAAGTCACTCAGGGAATTTTACAAATGCACTCAGGGAAAACCTGAAAAACTGAGGGAATTTGGAAACATCAACTTGGTAAACACCCTGAATTTGCCTCTTGTTTTTCTCTTTTACAGTTTTCAGCTGCATCATCCCGGCCTCCTTCTGTCATCTACTTACATGTCTGGAGTTTGCTGTCTTCATTACTGGTCCAGTGGGTGAAACAGGCAGTTGTCTCACTAAGGACTCCACTCACAATTTCTTGCTGTACAATATTTTTATCTATTCAGTCAATCATTTTTTTCATCTTCCTGCAACTACAACTGGCTGATTTTGACTCTGGGCTTGACTCTTGTTGTGTTTATTTTTTTCAGGCTTAGCTCTTTTATGTTTGTCTTCAATATGCATTAAGCCCAGCAAAGCTTTGCTGGCCTGAGCTCTCTCTCGCTTTCATTTACGTTTATTTTATTTAACCTGAGAGGACCTATAAAACTATAAAAAGCGGAAAAGGGTGAATTCAGCAATGAACGTGTATCCTAAGTTCACCGAGGTGGCCCAGTGATTATGTCGGTGGGCTGCTTTCCAGAAAGACTCGGGTTCGATCTCAGAAGCAGCGGTCGCATTTCAATGGAGGTGAAATGCTAGGGGATTATGTACTGTGCGATGTCAGTGCACATTGAAGAACCCCATGGGGTCGAAATTATCCGGACCCCTCCACTATGTCGTCCCTCATAGCCCTACTCACTTTGGGATGTTGAGCCCCGTAAACCAAACCAATTTATCGTAAATTAGCTTGCAGTTGTGAGTAGGCTTGTGAGACAATTTCTTCTTCTGCAGTTGTTTCTAGTAACAATTCTCTGAGTTTTGTGTATGCGTGTGTGTGTGTTTGATAAGGGACACAGGAGAGCTTATTTGACAGTGGAAGTGCAACCAATGAGTGTGTATTGTTGCACAAGTCGTAACTTTCTACTGATCCTTTGTCCTTGAGAAAGAGTTCTGTTTGGAGCAGACTTGTGATATCGCGATACTGTTGTCTCATGCTGGTGGTGTTGCTCATCAGTGGCAGTATTTAACTTTCGACCTGGCCATTATGTCTACCCACTTCTCTCATTGCTTCTGAGTTCTTTGTTAGCTGAGTTGCTGGCATAAGCGGCATACCATCATTGACGAAAATGATCGCTTTTGTTTCAAAATTGTGAAGTTAAACATGGTGGCATTGTTCTGCGTCCACTCGTGGCTGCTGAGCCAAGTTAGCTGTGATAAGGAGGAGCTCCACGTTGCGTTGAAAATAGTTTAGTTTATGGGGGTTTAACATTGTAAAGCGACTCAGGCTATGAGTGAAGGTGCAGTGAATGGCTCCGGAAATTTCGACCACCCCGCATTACACGGGCCTCTAGGATATCGCCTCCATCGAAATTCGACCGCCGCGGCCGGGATCGAACCCGCATCTTTCGGGCCAGCAGCAGAGCGCCATAACCACTGAGCCTCTGCGGCAGCTCGTTTCATTGAAAATGTTTATAATCAAGGTGCACATGTACATTGGAGAGATGTGCAAAAACAAAGGTAACTGACACACACTTGGAACTAAAGGTACAAAATAGAAAACACAAATGAATTCCAAGCAAAGGTCAGAACCAGACACAATAAAATTCATGTATACAAAAAATAATTGGCTCAAACAGAAAAAAACAATGCACAAGGAAAATAGTTTTTATTTCTAACACAGGCTTCGTTGTCTCACATTGCAGTGACAGAATACCTCTGTGAGAATTTCTAGGTTAACACAGGAAAGCAGCTGGACCAGTGCAGCAGTCTTGAAGATGAGAGGCCAGCTGACAACACATCCGCAGTGATGACCGTCTATGCTATTGCAACTTATTTACATGGAACGGAGCAGCCTGTTGGCTCACCTTTACACCTGTTGTCACATGCTAGTACACGGGTGAAAAGCTATGTCAGTGCCACTTTTGAAGGTGTGCATGTGGAAATATTTGAACTCCTATAAACTGAAAAAATATTGAAATCCGATAAAGTGAAAGAGCACGCTTTTCCACAAAGGTCTGATGCCTTTTAGCAGTGTTAACTTTGACAAGCATTGCCAGCTGACCTGTGTAAGTGGTTCAGTTGGCCACCTTCCTTTTGGGTCGACAAGCTAATTGTGATATATATATATATATATATATATATATATATATATATATATATATATATATATATATATATATATATATATATATATATATATATATATCATACAAGGGCACACAGGTGCCCTTTAAATATTTTCTGCCCACAAGACACATTAGCCAGCTGAACCTCACACATGCATGGCTGAAATAAAAATTGTGACGTGTGGCTGGCACTGCTTCTTGTTCCACTGGGGCAGTGCTTGTTGGGTTAATTTCAACTTTGCATTGCCATTGGTACATCATTGCTTTTACGAACAAAGCTGATCTGTTTAAATTCTGATGTGTGCCTGGTAAATACATTTAAAGGGGAAAAAAACGGCCGTGGCTTAGCTTGGTTAAGCCTGGTGATTGCGAAGCAATAGTGTGTTAAAGTCGTTCTCGTTCTTCCGTCTCCGTAGCTCGCTGATGCTTCCTCTTTGCATTCTGCCGAGCTGCCTTGTTCGTAGGCACCATCGTAACATCTGGCTGTATGACTGCCTTGGCGAGAGGAGCGGAGCTGTTTTATACAGCTGGTGTGACGTCACTATGACCGTAGCGCCTCTGGTGAGAGGAGCGGGAGTTAGGCCGCCGTTGGTGGCTACCGCCTCGCCTCGCGACGGCGTGAAATGGGGCCCCGTTTTTACACAGCTGGTGTGACGTCACTCTAGGTCACGTGGTGTGACGTCACGCAGCGAGGTCACGCTAAAGGTCAATGGTGCCTACCACCGCCTCGCCACGGAACGGGCTGAAGTGCGACCTAAAGTAGTATTGCTTCGCAATAAAAGAGAGCCTTATTGTTCTTACAGTAAGTTAGGTTTGTTGGAAAATATTATTTGGCTCTGGTGAACGAATTGGCATATGATGCCAAGAGAGCTGTTGCATTTTATAATGCATAAAATGCATTGTATGGTTACCTTTTGACCTTTGTCTAGTCTCTTGACATCTGGAGTGCCGTGTCCGTTTGTCATATCCATTAGGGTACATAGCACCACCTGTGTAAAGGTCAGTCTACCCCTTCTCTGCACCTGTGCTCATCCGGTGCACAGTTGCTACTACACAAGGTGCCAAATGTCGTGAAATGGGCTAAAATACCTTGTACAGCTAGCAGTGTACTAGTGGAATTTAGGCACACATTTGAGATGATAGCCTCGAAGAATGCATGGGCTTCTGTGGGAGCTCCGTGAAAAGGAGTGCAACAAGAAGGTACCCTGCAGCATAAAGGATTAGCCGTCAAGCTATTTTTGTAATGCCTTTGCATGAGGGTGCTCTAGTGGCATTAGTTGGGAGTGCAAGTAGGCACAGAACCGTAGCCGGAATCTGGTGTGGCATGGTTTGTGTGTCCGATTCAGGAACTGACTCTTAATTTTTATTGAGAAAGATAGAAAAAGATAACCATGCTGTTCTTGCATTTCTTTCCTTCTCACTTTCTAAAAAAATCGGCATTTTTGTGTGTCGCTGTTCGTGTTTCTAACGTTTCCTGAAAATGCTTTAATTCATTTAACGCAGTTTCACTATTTAATAATCAGGATTGTAGTGTTTCCAAACTTTTGGTGGCATTTGAACATGTGTGCTGACTACTTCTCACTGTTATCAATGCAAGACGGCACATTCATGTCAGTGTTCACATCCATAGCACTTGCTGTGCTGGCCACTGCTCTTAGATGTTTAGCCTTTTACCGGTTACAGTAAGTCTTTCACTTGTTGCAGCTTACATAATTTCAGTTTTAAAAACCAACTCAGAAATTCAAGTTATTTTCATCTCCCGTTTTATGTCTGTTGCTGTGTGGCATCATGATGGATCATTTATGTGTATGTGTATTGCATTTGCTGGTAGAAAATTTTCTCTTGTGTTCTGTCAGTTCACAATTTGTTATACATCATGCCTCCGCAGTTTGACTCACATTAGCATTGAGACTTGTTGGTGTCTTTTTATCTTTACCGCTGTGGAAACTAACTGTGGGGCCATGCATCTTTTCGATATAGCAGCCTTGCGTTAATGTCATGGAGCAAGTGGCCATTATTTTGAGTTGATAAATAGTGCCATGCTTCTGTGCTATCTACTTTATCTGCATGCATGCACTTTCTTCAATTTTGTCCGTGGCTTTAACAAAAACTAAGTGCTTCTTAGTGCCCTTCTGAAGACGTTACTTGGCTGTGAACTGAAGCGACATGCTGAACACAACTGCATTTTTGTGTCAACTGTTATGCCACTGAGCATAACAGCATAAGGAAAGAATCGTACTGATTGATTGCTTTTTTCTTGTTTGCAGGAGCTCCAGAGCAACGAGGTGTCTCAAACATGCTGACCGTTAATTTTTTCCTTGTTTGGAGGGCGTGTAAATGGTTCTTGCAACTTAGTCATTAACTTGGTTACACTCAGACTTTGCATAACTGGGCTAGTTTGGTTGTGGGTCATGTCTATGTGTGAAACTAACGTTTTATTGAGACACAAGGTGCAGTTTCAAGGAATTTAAAATGCACTGACGCACACATATTTGAAATCTAATGTGTGGTCTGATTCTGGGGTTCACGTGTGCATGAGTTATGTTACTCTGCATGCGCTTCTGTTTTATAGGGTAGAAAAACTGTTGCGAACCAACGTTGCATAGCATCATGCTTTCAAGAAGGAAGTGGTTGAAGTGGTGTGTGCTACATGTGTTCTGCCATCAATCTTTTTATGGTCAATAGTCCCTACATTCTCGAATAGCACAGACTAGCTGTTTATGCTGAAAAGTCTTAGTAAGCATTAATTCAAATATACTCCTGTTGTACAACGGAAGCATTCCTCTCTGCTGCCGAATTCATTTCAGTCACCGCTACCACCCTGTTAGGACCTTTAGCACCACTTTAATTATACCCAAGTAATTTGCTCTCCAAATTCATACAAGGCTGCTAAATTATGGTTGTTGAATTTGTGAAGATATTAGTACCACTGCTTCTATCGTCTTTTTTTGCAGCGCTTACACTGCTTTGCTCTTTCATTTTGCATGTCATTGGCAAGCCAAATAACACAAGCTGTCACTGGAAGAATCAAGAAAACTTGTCGCAGCATTCAGATTCCCAATAACTTATTACAGATAGCTGTAGAGTAGTGGAAACAATGATCTCGATGCCTAATGCCTGTGTACAACGTGTGCTGCATGAGGCCGTATCCTCTTATGCCATTTCTTACACTTGAATGATGATATTCTTGAATAATGCTGTGTGTAATATTGTGTCTGAGTATGCAGAAAACGGCATGAGTGCACAGCAATATTTATGATCATTTGGCACAGCACAGTACTTATCCATAGCTATTCACCAAGTGCAAAAGGCTTTAGTAGAAAGACGCATGCAGTGGCATAAGTAGCCATTTGGCGTCTGTGCCTTTTGTGTATCGTCTTTGAGCTTCTTTCTTGGGCTGCAGGGGCTGCAGTTTCTGCAAGTGCCTTTACTTGTTATATTGTAGTGGTTTTATTGCCTTCCAGCTTAATTCTTATTTTTAATTCTTTGCTTTTTTTTCCCTATTGTGCTTTAGTTTGGCACTTAACGATAAACTTGGCCTATAAAAGCAGTAACTGTACATTTTTCTAGAATCCACTTTTGTTTTGCAAACTACTGGGAACCGAAGCATGTTCCTTGTGTGCATTTATTGTATTTGGTTGTACTGAGTAGTCTGTTTTGTTGTGGTGACTGATGTTTATAGTTGATCATGTACATAACATTGGCACCACCATAACACTGTCTGTTGCTGTATGTAGTTTCCACCCTCAGATATTCTAATCCATCTTTAGGTATTTGATGAATTGCACAATAAGCAGGGTGCATAAGGAGAAAGTGTTGCCTTCTGATTTAATTTTTCTTATTCTCTTTAAATGTATTTAAGTGCAGTGTGCTTATATATGTCAGCTGTCATGTATTCATTGCAATCCAAGGTGGTAGAATGAATCCTGAGCCAACATCCTTAGGTGCTCTTTAGTTTTGTTGCTGAGCTGTCTGAAGGAAATATTTCCGAAAGGTTCCTTTAATGCTGCCTGATCTTTGGTACTATCGCATAATGCTCATGAGACCTGAGCCCAAAGAAAGTGCAGTTTTGTTCCAAAACATTTCTTGAGTCAGCCTAATGAATTTGGTACTACATTTGTGAGGTGCAGGTGAGGTGATAACTGATAATTAAGATCCTGTGCCTTACTAAACAAAGCCCGCCTTTCAGTTGCAGGCTTGGCAAGCATGTACGAGCATGGTTGTCTTCCCGGTGGAAATTTATGTGTGTATGGACATGACCTTGGCAGCAAGCTGCGACACGAGTGCAGCGCTTGTGGCAAAAGTTTCAAGAAGGAAGCTATTGGGACACTTCCGCACCCACTCTGGTGAACGTCCATACTGTTGTGACTACTGTAACTTTGCCTTTGCACAAAAGGGAACCCTTGTAGCACACCTTCGTACACACACAGGTGACCGTCCTTACCAATGCACTCATTGTAACAGCAGTTTCACACAGCAGACCAATTTGATTAAGCACATCCGCAAACACACAGGTGACCGGCCTTACAAGTGTAATCACTGTGAAAAACGTTTTGCACGTAAACGGGTGCTTGTCGATCATGTACGTACCCACACGGGGGAGAAGCCGTACGTGTGCTCGATTTGCCCCATGGCATTTGCACAGCACTCATCCCGAGCGAGACATATGAGAGCGCACATTGGTGAAAGACTTTTCGAGTGCAACCTCTGCCCTATGAGTTATAAGGAAAAGCACCACTTGAAAGCCCACAAAGAGAGAGAGCACAAAGGAGCCACCACTCCTTCATGAACTACTAAAGAATGGTTCGTACAACCGGCGGCAAAATAAGTCTGGGCATCCGACCGGCGGCCAGAATCAGATAAAACTGCATCGTCGCGCAGTCTCACGTTGCACTTCTGGTGTCGAGACATTGCAGTGTGCGTGCGCGTCCTTTTATGCTCGCAGCCCTCTCTTTTTTCTTGCCTGCAGTGAACCGGCTGATTGCATGCAGTGTTTGGCGGTAGGGGTTGCTTTCTTTATCCAGAGCGTAATGCTCGCAGTTCGGCATGCGCACGTCAAAGTGTGAGCGTGAGGTAGCGAATAAAGGGAGCGGCCCCCACCGCCGAACGCTGCATGCTGTCAGCTAGTCCACTGCAGGCGACAGAAAAAGTACGGCTGCGAGCATGAAAGCATGCGCACGCGCATTGTGATGTCTCGACACCAGAAGTACAAGCTCAGATGGCGCGGTGATGTGGTTTTATATGATTCTGGCCGCCTGTCGTATGCCCCGGCTTATTTTTCCGTCCGTTGTACGTGTGAATGTGTGTAACTGCGTAACTGGCACACATGCGTAACTGGCAGCCATGTGAATGTTTTGTGTGCCTCTGGTGCACTTTTGTGTTGTCTTTTCTTCCCCTCTTATTGTTTTTGTCAAATTTTTTTCTCACATGCTGTTTTATTTTTTCCATTGGAATGGAATAAAGTTGGTAGATTGCGTTTAACCATTCGTGTTGACTAAGCAGTGCACGTCTTACATATTGTCACGTCCCTACTAGCGCAATCCCAAGCACTTAATCTTCACCGGAATTCATCCCAACAAAATCACGACGTTGGAAGCTGCATTTAGCCGACTGAGCACTGTTCCGAGAAAAGGCCAGCCTCGAAAAAAGTTACCAACCTCAGTGTAGACAAACTAAATGAACATTTCACAAACTGTAATATTACTGCTGCACACCTAGCCATCCCCAAGTCCTCTGGAGTAGTAAAACAAGATCACAAAGTATGGTATACAGATTTTAGGGAAGCAAAAAATAAAAACAAAGTTTGGAGAATTATCCGTATAGTATCCAACGCAGGAGATTTATTAAACTTTAAAAAGGCGAGATAGAAAGCCCGATGTATCCATTGAGTGCTGAAAAAACATCTCGGCAAAGGTAAATTTCATTTATAAACTGCTCAGCAACATCAAAACAAATGCGGGAGAAAGTTCGAAAGCTCAGCTACTCCCCCTTCACAGTTCCCTTTCTGATAGTCCCTGGTATACAGACAAATATAAAAGAACAGGCAAGCATTCTGGGTGAATACCTTTATGTAGTTTCCAGTTCATCACACTACGTAATCATTTTTAAAACACGAAAACACAGCAGAGAAGCAAAGACTACCGACAAGTGGCAGTACAAATGAACCTTATAATAATTTAATTACACTTGAAGAAATTAATATAGTACTTTCTGCTGGTAAACATACTGCACCCGGCCCAGATGAAATACCTCACCAAATGTTAGCCCATCTCTCCGAACCTGCTGTAGAGGAACAAAGTTTGGGTATCGGGGAAAATTTGCGAGGCATGCAGAAAGCTATTATTGTGCCGTTTCTTAAACCCGGGAAGCCAGCAATTCCCCTAGCAGTTATAGACCCATAGCCCTTACCAGTTGCCTTGCCAAATCCTTTGAAAGTGTCCCGATTATAAGAATAACTCTTGCCCTTCAATCCTGTGAACTTGTTGATATCCATCAGTGTGGTTTTAAAAAGGGATGCTCCACTACATATCACCTAGTCCATCTTGAAAATACTGTCCGAGAAGCTTTTGTACACAACACTGTCTTGTTTTCTTTTTCGATTTAGTGAAGACATACGACATGACCTGGTGGTTCGGGATTCTTCAGAACTTAACTGAGCTGTCTTCATATAGGAAACACACGCCTCACACATAATTTTCTGCTGACGAAACAAGACAACCCCCGATGTGAATTATGCAAAGATGAGCTAATGGTAAATCATGTTTTATTTTCAAGCAGCAAACTCGAAATACTGAGGAAAAAGCATTTTACAGTTTTTTATAATCAACACGTATCATTCCATCCAACTTTGCGCTTATGCGAATATGCACTTGTTGACATTTCACAACTTTTTAAAGAGAGCAGGTGTTTTAAGCGAATTGTAGATTTCATAAAATATAGTCAATTTATACAAGCAGACTTTTTTTAACCACACCTCAGCCACACTCTCATTCCTAAGAAGAAGGCTGAGGTCTTTATTAGATTGTTTGAGAGTCTTGGCATCCTCGTCCAGCCAACGATGGATGGTTACAGAGGCTGCCCAACTATCTGTAAAGCTTTTACTTGTCGCCATTTTTCGAATGTCTTTCCTTTGGCATCGCTAGGTAGTAAAACTAACGTTTTAGGCCCTCCACACCACTCATCACTGGCAGTCAATATTATGGCCACCGGTATGATTACAGTATTCGATCTCGGCTCGCGTGCTCTTAGAGTTGTAGAAGCAACTTAGTACTCTAATATCCTCTAACATGATTGCTCCAACACTGCCAGCATCCAGACACGCTTTAATTAGTGCCGTCACCCCAGAAAGGAATTTCTGCCACGACTACTTTGTGATGCACTGCACTGCACTGCACTGCAGTATCGAGTGCAGAGGCCTCAGTGCCTCACCACTGACATAACAGCACACGGATGTTTTGTTCGTTGTTTGGGGAAAATTGCACCTTTCGTTCTGTACACCACATTACTAAAACCAGCCAGGATTGACTGTGTGGCAGTTACAATACAACATCTACATTAAGTTGTGTTTGATACAATCCCTGAAGAACTTCATGCCAAACATTTTTTGCATATCTGAAGGATTATTTTTTTAAGCAACTTTAATTTATTGGCACTTACTCCATCTTAACTCGGGTAATGGTAACTCACACTTGCATTGTATTTTTAAGGAGAGTTGATATTCTGGTTAAAGGAGTATAGACACCCAACTTTTGGGTGCGTGTTTCTTGTTTGTAGTGATGCGTAGGGCATTATTATACATGGATTACCACGTGGTATTCTCCTACGACAGAAAAATAATTTACAGTCCAATTTCTTTCTCATGCTGCTTCGGCTTCGACAGCCGAACGGTTGCTCTCACATCAGTGTGTGGTTATAGGTCGCATGAGACAACTAAAAACTGCAATATAATCGCTGCTTCTGCATTCATTGTGATTGTGGCTCTTGAGGAAGGCTAGCTTCAGTGCAGTAGTGAATTAAAAAGATGAAGCAGCGATTATATATTTCAGTTTTTCTATGCTTCACGTGACGTATAACCACAAATAATCGTCACACCCATCGTTTGGCTGTGGAAACCGGAACAGCCTGACAGAAAAATTCGTTTATAAATTATTTAGCGGTCGTAGGCGAATACCACGCGGTGATTCATGCGTAGTAGTATCTTCCGCATCATTGTAGAAAAGAAAGCACGCCACTAAAATTGGGGGTCTATCCTCTGTTAATATAACAGACAGCATAAAAAGGACAGGGTACAGAGTTAGATGTTGCCTCATTAATTAAGGTTACTCTTTATGTTTAATCATGTTGATTTGTAGAAATGTCTCTATCCCATCACTCTCTTACGATATGTCTCGAAATAATTCGTGGGAAGCATTTCATTGCATGTGTTTTGTTTTAGTCATTAATTGCAAACTTGCAAGCCGCCGCGGTGGCTCAGTGATTCTCAGCTGCTGACCCAAAAGACGCGGGTTCGATCCCGGCCACGGCGGTCGCATTTTGATGGAGGCGAAATGTTAGAGTCCAGTGCAGTGTGCGATGTCAGTGCATTTAAAGAACTCCAGGTGGTCGAAATTATCCAGAGCCCTTCAGTAAGGCGCCCCTCATAGCCCGAATCGCTTTGGTAGAATCATGTAGAATCGCGACGAGCAAGCTGTCACATATGTAAATCTAGGCTATATTTTGTTTTAAGTGCTGAAAAAAACAACCTTGTATCCCAATTATTCATAATCGTTCCTTCCAAGCCACAGCGCCTGCCAAACGTGAAAAATACTCTCATCTCTTACCTTTCTTTTTTTTTGACAGTCTGGCTGATATTAAATTTCCCGCCAAAGATAATCTAACGTTGGTCTGGTTGTTTTGCACGAACTTTCAAAAAAAAAAGAAAGCTGCACAAATAGGGAGATTTCTTTACATAGTGAAGGTGCGTCATTGTGGATCAAGCGGGGGCGCGGGGTGTCTCGCCAGACGCCGTTCGATGCTGGTTAGAGTGAACTAGAAGATGCCGTACAGCTACGCAAGCGTTATTTAAACCCATGACGTCGAATCCAGTTTGAAGGAAAGACGTCACGTCCGGCAGTTTTTTTGCGGTTTGAGCCATGTTTGAGCCGAGCCGAGCATTGCTTTCAGTAGCACTATGGCCGGTCGGCGGAAAAAGCGCGCGATCGTATTGCACGTGAGTAGTTTGTTCTTTCTATTTTTTGGTATGCACATACTGAGTGATTGCCTGTTATCTGACACTCGGCATTCCGTTCTCAACTTCCTTGCGGCCGAATATTTTGTGTTAGCAGATAACCCAGGACTAGCACTGAGCCCGCTTGCCCGGCAGTGGACCCAAAGGCCCGGAGGGAAAGACTCATCTGTTTTATCGTAAGTTCTGCTCAAAAGCTCTGTGCAGGTTTACGGAAAAAAGCAAGTGCTGGGCTTCTTTTTATATCTTTCGTCAACCCAGCCCAACGTAACTCATGGTCATGTAAAACATGCATATTTGTCAGCTTTTGCATGCTCCCGAAAAAAGGCGGGAAACTTTTGACAACAGTCCAGTTGAGCCTCGACCGGCTTTATTACTAATAAAGCCGGTCGTGAGTTGAACAAACCGTTTGTGCGATAAGTTTTATACGCGGTTCGATTTTTTTGTGGCCCCGCGGCTGGGAAAGTCTGTAGAGTGTTGACTTAATTGCACTGTACGATTGTGTGCTGCTGTTACAATTCGCTTTCTAAAACAGGTGCAAAAATTGCGGCGAGATAAGGGATTACGCTTGATGTCTGCAGAGCGAAACATGTTCTTCTTTTAAATTCATATTTATTTCAGAAAACAGCACTTGAAAAACTGGCAGGCAGTTTTCTGGTATGCACGGGCCTTCCCGATTCCTGCTTCGAGTCCTACGTTCGCTTGCAGGCGCAGAGGCTGAACAAATGGGACGTTAAAATGCTGAGGCAGCAAAGGTTTTAAGGTGCCACACGGTGAGCCCTCCACCTTCTGTGAGAATTTTAAAATGAGTGCTCTGCCACCTTCATCGAATAACGGTTTTACGCAGTGTTGCAGGCGTTACCGAAAAAAAGTAACTAAATACCATACTCGTTACGCTAAAAAAATTAGGAACGCGTTATCGCCTTAGGTTACCTACAAAAAGGGTAGCTTGTTACTGTCACAATTACCGAAAAAAGGTACCGCACGTTACTTTGCCGTTACTCCATGGTCATAAATGTTATGAGTGCGTCTTTGCTGCAAGAACTCAGGATAACAATTCTTCACTTGATGGTGGGTTTGAAATTGATTGCGTATATTTAGATTTTCGTCGTGTTTTCGATAAAGTGTCTCACAGCCTCCTTCTTTACAAACTTAGTAAGCTTAATAGTGACGAAAGCGTAATAATAATAATAATAATAATAATAATAATAATAATAATAATAATAATAATAATAATAATAATAATAATAATAATAATAATAATAATAATAATAATAATAATAATAATAATAATAATAATAATAATAATAGTTTTTTGGGGGAAAGGAAATGGCGCAGCATGTCTCAAATATCGTTGGACACCTGAACCGCGCCGTAAGGGAAGGGATAAATGAGGGAGTGAAAGAAGAAAGGAAGAAAGAGGTGCCGTAGTGGAGGGCTGCGGAATAATTTCGACCACCTGGGGATCTTTAACGTGCACTGACATCGCACAACACACTTGAAGCACACCGACATCGTTATTAGTTTATATTGACCGATATATATCATAATAATTGGCAAAACGTACTAAAATGAATGCGTTTTAACTAATCGCACCCAACACGTTCGCGCTAATGGCTACCTGTCCTCATCAGTTTATGTAACTTCAGGCGTCCCACAGGGATCCGTGCTTGGTCCTCTTTTATTTCTCATTTACATCAACGACTTGTCTAATAACCTGAAATCATCAGTCAGACTTTTTGCCAATGATTGCGTCATATATCGGTCATTATAAACTATTAACGATGTCGGTGTGCTTCAAGTTGATCTTGGTGCTGTTTCCGACTGGTGCTCTGCATGAAATATGACACTCAACACGACTAAATATGAAGTAATGCGGTTTTCTTGTCGCGGAATTTTTTGTCCTATTTCATACAACCTTAATGGGACCTCATTGACTTCAGTAACATCCTATAAGTACCTTGGCGTTACGGTCGCATCAAGCTTAACTTGGAATGAACATATTATTTCTATTATCGCAAACGCTAACCGTACGCTAGGCTATATTAAACGTTATTTTCTATGGCGTCGTCATCTTTGAAACTACTACTTTATAAATCACTCGTTCGTCATAAACTAGAATATGCTGCGTCAGTGTGGGATTCTCACACAGATTTATTACCAATGCTCTAGAATCAGTTCAGAATCGCGCTGCACGTTTCATTCTCAGTGACTATGGTCGTTTATAAAGCGTAACACTCATGGAAGACACATTATCACTAGAACCTTTGTCACTGCGCAGAAAAATCTCCCGATTATATCTTTTCATTAAAATTTATCACACTAATCCAATCCCTCTGAAAAATGCACTTATCACGCCACCGGCACATCCCGATCGAAAAAGACAACAAGAATTTTTGTAGTAACAACAAACATTTTTGTTGTCACAACAAAACGTCTTGTCGTTACTACAAACATTTTTGTTGTCACAACAAAATGCCTTGTCGTTACTACAAACTTTTTGCTGTCGCAACAAAATCTTTTTTTCGTTACTACAAACTTTTTGTTGTCAACAAAAAGTTTTTTTGTCGTGATAAAAAGTGTGTTGTTACGACAAAAATTATCTTGTAGTCTTCTGTGGTTCACGTGTCTGTTGTTTAAGTTCGTGTAGTGACAACAAATAATTTTGTCGTCGCAACAAACGGGCTTTCCCGCGACAAAAAAAAAAAAGAGACTGTCGTTGCAGCAGATGCTGTTTTCGTAACAGAGTGTATCGATGAGAGAAACCACAACAAGATCGACACAACATATTCTGTAGCGCGGGAGCGAGCTGAAACAAACTGAGAAAAGGCACTGTATCACCACTATCAACAGAAGTGCATTCTGCACACGATTTTTGTTTGCATGCGGCTATCGCTATACTCTAGGTCTCGAAACACGAATGGTACGTCCGTGCACATGTATACCAATTCATCGGGCGTGGGTGTTGTCGATCGCGCGCAGCAAACGTTCTAATCTTATTTCAAGCCTCGATCGTTTTGCGTGAAGGTTACACCGCAGCTACATGCATTGTCTCCGACGATTTCGAATATTTACTGTCAACGTTTTGGTGCAGCGCGATATCGGTGCTTGTTGCACAGCAAGTCATCGGTATGCTCTCTTCATATGCTCGTAGTTTAATTGTAGCCGCACATCTCACGAACTGCGCGCAGCGTAATTCGGTTGTAGCAGATATTACACGCAGCAGTGGGTCGATCAACGGCCGAGCGCGCTCTTCGCCAGTGCATAAAGCTTGAAGTGTACTATCGTGCGCTTATGTGTCATATGCATGAAAAACCATTGCCGCGGGGTGAATTACAATGCGGCTGAAAGCGTTCTCAATGCGATAGAGCATTTTTGTGTACTGTTACCTTAACTGAGTGTGCCAGCTCGGAGGCAATACAGGTGTTCTAATGGTTCGTCGCTGCAATTAAGTCAAGCCGCGCGCGCAACCTTGTCTTTCCCTTTTGCCGGCATATTTGAGCCTATTATGCCACAAATAATTTTTGCACTCTATGTCAATTCCAGCTAGTCGACCAACAGTTTTATCTTATTCGTAGAACAAGTATATGCGCTTTTTTTTCCATGCACTGGGGTAGCTTTTATGAATGCACTAGAGCTTAGAATGGTCTCGTAGACAACTTGCAGCTTGCCATATATGCAAAAAAAAACAATGTGGTATTCAAGAAATTACTGGAAAAGTAATTAAATGTTAGGAATTTCAGTTACAGGCAGCTAGCTAACATGAAATACTTTCTAAACAGCACCGCTGCCAGAGTTGGGGCACCACTTTCACAGTTACTGTAATGTTTTCATTAGCAACTGGGCTTATATGTTCTGACACTAAGCAAAGGAAAAAACTTTCACACAGAAACCTTTCACCACTTCAAGTGAATTTATTCTATGCCATATAACATATATGACACACCACACAATTAAGGCATGGCACGTACAACTAACATTAGTATATGCATCTTTTTATTGATTTCATAATGATTGTAACTAGACAAAAATTTTAAACTGTATACAGACCAGGAGCACAGACTGTTGGGTGAGTTGGTGCATTGAAAACACGTACAAGCGCACAAAAACACAAAGACACGAAGAAGGAGACTGAGACACCACAAGCACTTACTTCCAACTGAAAACTTGACAGAAACACACATTATATTGACCTTGCTGCATGGCATCATCTGACCGCACTACCGACCTCAATTTGCCACACTCAGAAAATTAATTTCTTTGGCTGTCAGTGCAAAAGATGGTGCGCTGACGCATGGCACACCCGCTTTCCTAATCAGATCTGCTTATATTATTTCTCTTACATCCTGGCATTTATGCTTGGCTACTATCTTGCATGCGCTGAAGAACAGTTTACATGGCTTTCTGTTCTTTTCAGCGCAGTCACAGCAATTTACAGACAGATTTCCATCCCTGTGATTGCCTACTTTCCTCCTGTGCTCAAGTAGTCTTTCATTTAGGCATCGGCCAGTTTGACCTATGTACCTAGAGCCACGCGAAAGGGGAATTTCGTAGACCACACCTGAAGCACATGCCACAAAAGGATCACGGTGTTTGATAGTGCATGGCTGTTTAGGCTTTTGGAACAAATTAGTCATTTTCACCAGCTTTTCAGGAGCAGAGAGCACCACTCTGACATCATCACTGCATTGACACGGACTGTGGAATGGTGCAGATATGCTTTCCCGTTCGCTTTTTTCGTTTTTTGCGGCTCCATGAACGTTATGCTAACGTGTTCCTATCAGGCTGGTGCGGGGCGCCTGCTATTGGACTGCCACTCTTCGTTTCTTGCCTGCGCCGCCAGGTGCCACATGGATTGGTTTAATTCAAGGGTGCCTTGATGACCTCTCGCCTCCGCTTTCAGGGTGGGGACCCCCTTTGCGCCATCCCGCGCCGCCGTTTCCCCCTCGGAGCAGCATGTTGGGTCCCATGCATGAGTTGTGTACAGTGCGCTATGCGTGTAGCGTAGTTTGTATGCGGTTGCGTGGCGACTGAAATGATGCGACTGAACAGGAAATAAGCAGTGCATAGTTGTTTTGCATGTGGCAATAATATTCTGGCACTTTTGAGTGTGTATTATATATGGTTCAGTCACTCCAACTACACGGCAATCGAAAAGTTATGACGGCCTGCTGTGTTCTCTGCTCACTCGTTGCACTGAAAAAGGACAGTGGTTATTTAGTGTTCCTTCGTAGTTGTAACTTCAAGTATCAGCTAGGTCACCGAATTCGACAGAATTTCTGCGTAGTTAACACCCTCTTTTGCAACATTCTGTGAGATCCAGTTTTCTTATTACAGGCTCGTATGTGGAGAATTCCAAATGGTAATGGCAAATTTCTTTTCCAAATGGTACGTCGCCACACTGCTCTGAGGTGTATAGCTGTGGCACGTCTGAAACCTAATGATCATACTTTCTCAACTGCTTCCCCTAGTGGCTTGTTCCACAAAAGAATTATGTGGACGGTTGGGTTTCGCTCTGAGCAGAGTTGACTTCACTCAGATTGATGATACGATGTGCCGAGGTTTTGCATCAAAAGCGACTGATTCACAAAGAAACCTCACAAAATCAGCCCCTGCTAACCACTTCATTTGAATCCCATATTCCTTCCAAGCCAAACTAAGAAAGGGGAGTCTGATCAATGCGAGCCGCCTCCCTCGCTTCCGCGGAACCATCTGCTCCAGTTTCCAAAAGACGCTGGCTTGTCGCCTCACTCAGTAGTAGTTTGGCAAGGCAATAGATCTCTCATAAATGTATATGGGTCTGGGCTAGTTGGAAAACCGCGTTTGACGTAAAGCGTGCAGATTCAGACTAGTCAATACGACAGACAAGCTCTCAAGAGCGGAAAAAAATTTAACTCTAGGAAATATCTGTCCAGAAACACGCTTGATGAATTTTACTGATGTGGCTGCTTGATGCCAACGAAAGGAGCCTTTTTCCTTTGTAGCAGAAAAAAGAGGCTCCTTTCGTTGGCGTCACGCAGCCACGACGTTTTTGCTTACTGACGCAAAGAATGCAGGTACTGTGCCAGGATTTCTACTGAGTTGGCGCAAAGAAATACAGGGGGGAGGCGGGAGGGGTTTTGAATGCCTTTGTGTAGATAAACTGATCAAAATTAAGGACGAGAGTTCACAAACTCGCTTACTAGCAATAACGCACCTAAATAATATGGGCGCCTTACTGGGAGACGTCTTTGTTGTCATGTTCTGTAGGAAGCGCTTGGCAAATTTTGATGTGGCCGGATGCATTATTTAGCTTTTCTCGGGAGAGCGCGCAATGAAAAATAGTGTGAATCGCAGGTTAAGCGAGATGGCTGGAAACCAACAGAACTCCAAAGTATGCGAGGCAAGGCATGCAAAATGCTTGCATTCCAGAGCAGTTTTTGCTGGGGGTGGATGTGTAACACTTCAACGTTCCATGCTCGTAAAGTGAAATCAGCAGCCGTGAAACGCGACTTCTCACACTTACTTCGTGGCGAACGAGAAGCTGTTTGAATGGAAGTCTTTGGCGAATATAAAAATGCAGCTCGAAATAAGTAGTCCTGTTTGCTTGCAAAGTATTGAAATGTAAAGTATTCTGGTCCACAGATTCCAGTGGAGTATTGCCCGTTGTGAGTATGTAACGACTAGTCACAAGGCACCGAGTTTCAAGGCAGATTAGCTGCGAAAGAAGATATGTTTTTGCGTAACTAACTGATACACTGTTTAAACAATCTGTGGTACCACCCTGTGTTGGGAGGACACCAAATTTGCCGAACATCAAGTGGTAGAGGCAGTTTTCTGTTGGTTGGAAACAGCCCGCCGCCGTATTGCGCTCAGTGTAGCCGAACGGGAGTGGGACCCAACATGCCACCGTCGAGAAAAAGCGATGTCCTCGCCCTGAAAGTGGCACTGGCCATCGAGGCACCCTATTTAATTTGCGAGCGAAAAGAAGAAAGGAGGCACCCATGATGCATTCGACGGATCCTTTCCTGCACTGTGTAAGAGCAGACTCACTGAATTATCAGGCCACTCTGTGTTGCTCTCAGCGTTGGCCGCGTTTATAGAAAGACAACATGCAAAGACGCTTGTCTGCTAAGCGACGTCAGTGCACGTTAACAATTCCCAGGTGGTCGAAATTATTCTGCAGCACTACACTATGGCGCTTCTTTCTCTCTTTCACTCCCATCTTTCCCTCAGTGATTTATAACAAGTTCCTTCTCTCGTGTGGTGGGACGCCGTGTTGGCCAGCTCAGACCGAAGGACGCAAGTCCGAGTCATTGAGTGTTGCCAAGTCGCCAACAGCCATGGGCTGATCGCCACCTAACTTGCCTCTCCTATAAACAGTTCTTTTCGACGAAATATGTTCTTCAATCCAATACCTCACGACGCGGTTGCTGTACACTGAGAAGTGAGAGAGTTACTGGACCTTTCATTTTCTGAAAAGTAATTTTCGCTCTCAACCTGGATGCTGGACTGGTGGGCAGTAAGGGTCACGTGGGCTACTTCCCATGAATATCAGCGTTTTGCTGGCGCTGACATATGCGAGACAATTACTGTGCCATTTTCTTTCCTCAAAAACCAGTTTTCATTTTCTGGTCTGCTGCAGTAGCTCAATGGTTAGGGCGCTTACCCACTGACTTAGTACGCGGGTTCGAACCCGACTGCGGCGGCCGCATTTCGATGGAGGCGAAACACAAAGGCGCTGGTGTGCTGTGCGATGTCAGTATGCGTTAAAGATCCCCAGGTGGTTGAAATTATTTAGCAGCCTTCCACTGCGGCACCTCTTTCTTCCTTTCGTCTTTCACTCCCTTCTTTATCCCTTCCGGTACGGCGCAGTTCAGGTGTCCGCCGAGATGTGAGGCAGATACTGCGCCATTTCCTTCACCCAAAAACGAATTTTAATTTTTCATTTTCTGGCAACGTGGCAACGCAGCTGCGCGGTCTTTGTGGTCGGAAAGCAGTAGTGTGAAAATTAGCCGACGATTACGGTTCTTGGGGGGCACGGGCCTCAGCAGTCGGAAAGCGCGGACATCTTGCACGTCGGCTCCGCCGAATTTATGATCCTTTCTTGAAGCATTTGCTGAAGCGCTACAACACCATCTGGCTACACTTCCAGAAAAACGAGGAGACCACGCACCCTTGTTCAGGTGGGACCGCTTTCTGAAATTCTACGAGAATTTGAAGTCTAAGCACATCGTGCGAGTGGCTAAGCCTAAAAGTTAGGCCTCGACTCAGCTGCCCGCCGCGGCTCCGCGGGTAAACTCTGCCGCAAGCCATGACGACCCTGACGGGATGCAGATTGTCACCATGTCACAGGCGAAAACGCCAGCTTTCAACAAAGTTACAGCAGCGATTATCCAAAGCAAGATAGAAGAGTGGAAACGCGCATCAGTCCGTGACAACCACTTTGCACGGCAGAAAGGTCAAACACCAGATTGCCGTGTCAACGCGGCAACTGATACGCCGCTGCAGCAGACGCCCCGCACGCAAGTATGAAAGCCTCCTACGCAGCCGCGTCTGGACAAGCAAGATGCAGTCATAATCAAGCCTAAAGGAACACTGGATCTCAGCAAATTCAGGGGAAGCAATGCGGTTGGAAACGCCTTGCACATGGCAGCTGGCATGGACAACGCCTCAGCCGAGCTCAGCATTTGGCCCATATGGGAACAGAACATCATCGACATTGCGGTGCGAGACGCCAAATTACCCAAATAATCAGAAAGATCCTGACAATTCAAGCACTTCAACGGGGGGACAAGGCACACGCAGTATACTCCTACCTCCGCCGCTCCGAAGTCACGTGCAAAGGAGTAATACAGGTGGACCCTAAGGTTTCCAACGAAGACATCATGAAAGCGCTTTGCTCCCCGGACACACCAGTGGTGAGCGTGAGGAAATTGGGTTCCTCGAACGTGGCGGCCATCACGTTCGAAGAAAGAAAGCTCCCGTTTCATGCCTTCTACTATGGTAAAGCGGTTTGCGTATGCCTATACAAGAAAACAATGCCAGCCTGCGCACTGTGCGGGAAACGTGGACACCGGACAGATGTTTGCCCTTGCCCTGCAAAGTCAAAGATGTCCGCAGTGCGGTCAGCAAGATATTTCAAAATCCCACGGCTACCAACCCAAATGCATGGCCTGCGAAGGTCTACATCACATGGGGTCCACATCACATGGAGCTTACAAATAACTTAAAGCAGAGAATGAGCAACCAAAATCAGAACATAGCACATTAAAACAGCAATTAGGCATCGCAGCCAATCCAAATAATACATTACCTTCATCGACGCAACAGGCATGTCTGATGGAGGAAGCTAAGGCAGAGCTGCCTTCTCCGTTCCCACAGCAGTTAGACACTAGCACCCTCGAGAGGCAACCAACGCCACCCGAGACACCACACCAGGCATCCACTCCACAGGCACCACCACCGCAGGCATCAAAGCTGCAATATACCGAGCACCCCCAAACCCGGGAGCGCATCACCCGCTTGGAAAACACAATTCAAGACCTCACTGAGAATAAATTACAAATTATGATCAAGACGACAATCAAAAGCATGTTCGAATCAGTTATTAAACCCATAATTGGAAACCTCGGACCAGTTCTAATCTGGATGCAAGCGCAGGAGATTAGAAGCAACCGCAAACTTCAGGAATTATCAGATGTTTCTCATAACAAGGGCACAAAGCTACAGGGCAAAATGGGAACTCGTCGCCTACTCAGCACTTAACTAGATCAAGAACCTGAAGGTGTACCACAGGATCAGACCCACGTTTCTAATCCTCAACGTGGTGCCACAACCCAGACCTAAACTCACCATTCTACAATGGAACTGCAGAAGATTAAAACGGAAGAGGGAGACATTACAACAATACACAGACTCTCATGCCAATATGCCGCAAATAATAGCCCTGCAAGAAGTGAATATAGAGGCTAAGATCAGAGGATGCCCCACACATCGAACAAATTCCTCGACATACATCTTGGTCCACAAATCATGCACGGCAACCACTGCAGACCTTAATCTAGACAACGACATTGAATATACCTTCGTAAAGCTGCTTCCACAGCACAGAAACAGCAAGGGCACCTATATACTCAGTGTATATAGTCGACCCAAACAGCACCCCGTAGCCTTTGACGCGATCTTTCTTAAAGCACTAAGAGAACCTCGAAAAGCTCCCCCAGCTGTAGTTGGCGACTTTAATGCTTCTAGCCCCCTATGGGGATACATAAAGGAAGACGTGAAAGGCAGAAAACTAGCACCCTCCATCGCTGGCATGGCCCTGATCCTGCTCACGGACCCGCAGCGAGTCGGCACCAGCATAACGTGGGATACTTCCCCCGACCTCACTCTCGTTCGTAATGCCCGCAACTATGAGTGGCTTAATACGGGAGAGATCTTGGCAGCGATCACTATGTGCTGCAGACCATCTTCGAAAGCAACAAGCACAGCAAACCACGAGGGCAAGCCAGAATTACAGACTGGGAGACATTCAGGAAGGACACCAACAAACTAGCTACATCGGAACAAATAACCAGTTATGAATATTGGGCGGACTCCATTCTCGACCTTAAAGAAAAGCTCACAAAAATCCTCGCCACCTCGGGGGCCACCCAGCTGTTGACAACCAACTCCTACACCTTTGAGAAGCCAGACGTGGCCTTATAAAATGGTGAAACAGACACAATCGGAAACTCAGAATTCGAATAGCCAACCTTACTATTCAAGCGGACCAATATGCATGAAACCTTGCTCGCACCGATTGGCTAACAAAGGGCGAATCCCTCAAAGGCTGCCTAGACGCGACGGCTATGTGGAACCTTCTGCGATGCGTAATTGACCCTGCGAAAGCGAAGAGTGAACAACACAAATTTGCATCGAACCCTACAGAGCTTTCAAGGCACGGATCACAAACTCGTGGATGAACTCGCGCGTCGCTATATCTGCACCGCGAGAGACCCACAACCCTGCAATAAGGAGTACCAGGGGGAACCGAATAAAGACCTAGATAGAGACTAGAAGAAATCATAGCAGCACTGACAGATATGCGCCGAGGCACAGCCCCGGGACAAGATAAAATTACGGTCTGATTTCTGGCCAACCTCAGCACGGAGGCTCTGCAGCAACTCACGGATTACAAAACAAATGCTGGCGCACCGGCACCATTCCACAAGCATGGAAAACAGCCAATGTATACTTCATCCCCCAAACCCGGCAAGAAAATTAGCATCGAAAATTCGTGCCCCATATCCCTCACGTCGTGCGCAGGTAAACTTATGGAAAAGGCAGCCCACGCGTGTTTCTCCAGCTATCTTGACGACAATGAGCTACTGCCAGGTATGATGTTTGGATTTAGGGCACACGTGTCCACCCAAGATATGCTTCTTCAACTCAAACCTGAAGACATTGATCCTGCACGTAGAAACAGTAACCGAGCGCTTCTAACCCTTGACCTCAAGGGAACGTTTGACAACGTCAAGCACTCCACGATCCTCAACCACCTCCAAATCACGAACTGTGGCCAGCGAGTCTACTTGTGCGTCTGTGATTTCCTTACAGACAGAACCGTCACCATCAGCACCGGCACAAAACAAACAAGATGAGCACGAGAGGCACTCCGCAAGGGGCAGTACTATCCCCACTTCTCTTCAACATTGCACTGCTAAATCTCCCACTCCTTCTCAATCACATGCAGGGCATATGCCACACCCTGTACGCTGGTGATATAACCATCTGGACAACCACGGGAAGTATGGGAATAATTGAAGAACAACTACAAACAGCGGCAACAATAGTTCAGAATTATGCGCGGGCATGTGGACTAACGAGCTCTTCTGGAAAATCTGAACTCATAGGTAGTCTTCCGTCAACGCAAGAATCAGATCACCATCGACATTCACGTTTAACACTCGCCCATTAAGGAAGTTCAGACCCTCAAACACTGGGTCTGTACATAAATAACGGCAACGACCTCCTCACCCTCCGAAACTGTCTCAGGAGCGAGCAAGTCGAAATAATGATAGCCAGGATAACGACGCGGAAATCAGGGATGCGAGAAGATACTCTGCGAGTGGTGCAGGATTTCGTTGTAAGCCGCGTCGTCTACGCAGCATCCTACCTCTGCCTCAAGAAGCGTGGCATCAAGAACCTCGACGTCATAATCAAAACAGCCTGCAAGAAGGCCCTGGGCCTCCCTCTTGCGACATGTACGAACCAGCTATTACGACTGGGTATCCACAATACGATAGACGAGCTGATAGAGGCACAGTTCACGGCGGTGGTGGTATGGGTCTTCACTACTCGGACTGGCCGACAAGTCCTCAGTGATTTAAACATTAATTGCCCCGACAGCTAGACACCAAAAACGGCATCCCAGCCTCATGGAGAGGGCAATTCAAAGCAGCTCCACTACCCAGGAATGGGGCATATTAAAAACCGAGCTGAACCCGCGAGGCTCCGCCTTTTTTCCCCACGGCTGCTGAAGAATACCTAGGTTCGGCTCGTTCGGGGATATCCCTAGCCGTCCCTGTTTCTTTGTGCCTGTTGTATTTTGCTTAATGATAAGCTTCCACAAGGTGCCTAAAGATAATGTTTTAAACGTTATCTCAACATTTGAGTTATTTTTCTACACTATACTTCAATTTCATTTATTTACCATCGGCGCGATGGTAAATGCGTTTACCACGTGACCATGCTTGCCTTCTCAAGGCCTTGGCTCTTCGTCATTGATCCTGTCTGGTCACCGAACGATCTCCCTGAGCAGATTTTCACTTAACCCGACTGTTGTTTCTGTCGCCAAGATGGAAAGCCAAAGTTCAAGCAACGCGAAATGCCTTGCTGCGGGCTCCACTGAACAAGATAGGTATCTGTGTCCGGTGTGCAATGCTTCGTTCACCTTTGAAAGTGCACGGAGGCGGCACGTGCGAAAACAGCACCCCGATGTCGCCGACTCGTTGGTTCATAATTGCAGTGCTTCGTTTGAATGCGATGGTTGCTGTAATGTTGCGTTTCCCCACCGTGGTGGCCTCTTGCGGCACCACGAACAGGTCCACGGGTTTGTGCCGAGGCTCATCAGGCTTGAGTTTTCTTCCTTAACAGGTGAGGTATAAACGAGATTTCCATATCGTGCAAACACCGTTTTCTGTCATGGGGTTGCAGTATGCGGTAGTAGGGAAGCCACACAAGTTGAAATAACGCGTCTCGGAAACTTGCTCTGCATTTGGATGTTTTGTGATGCTATGCACTAGTACATATGGGCAGAACTTATAACATCAGTCATTTTGTTCCGTCTGGGTGGAGCGCTAGGCATTTTGAAAAAGAATTAGCTGCTCTTGGAGTTATGTCCGGGAATAACATTAACTGCCACTTGAGTTCTCTAACCTAACGTAACCTAATTAAAGCAAGCCTAACTGCTTTACATGCAAAGTGTGTCAAAACATACTACACACCAATATACCATTGTACTGTTAGGGACAAAATTTTCCAAGATGCGCGACTGATGATATCGGCTTATAGGTGTGAAGTGTGCTATTGTTTGCTTTATTTCACTAACACTCATTATACAATCCAAGGCGTAGTTTCATCTTCACAAGCGTGATTTACAACCACTGGCTGATAACAAAGCTATATGCTTTTGATAACCGCGTGTCCTGGGCGTTTTTGTCCTCGACAGTACATGCTGTGATGATATATGTACAGCCTAATGGGATTTGAAGGTGATCTGTTTAGGCTTTATCTACTTGGATTAACCGACCTAGCGCAATATTTATATTCAAAAGAAGGTTACAACTACGACATGAACATAGCTAACCAAATCTTTTAATGCGACAGTGTTAAGGCTCCCATTCAGCAGAAAATCTCGCGTCTGTGGCAGTTAAATTAACGATTGATTGTGAGAGGTTGCTCGGGAAGAGCGACCCCTACCGGTGCACAAGGCCCGCCACCTAACTTGTGACAGCACCTGCCGTCGCAGGGTAGTGGCGCATCGCTTAACTGCAGTACCACTGTGCCAGGCGTGGTATGAAGCCCAGGGATGAATGTAATTTTTTCGAAGTTCTTTATAGCGCTACAAAACACAAGGACACAGGAAGAAGTACACAGGACGGGCGCTGTGTACTTCTTCCTGTGTCCTTGTGTTTTGTAGCGCTATAAAGAACTTCGAAAAAATATGCTTCACCAACTAGCCCCACAACGTGTTTTGTTAGGATGAATGTAAAGTCAAGAATGACCAATTCGACACATATAGACTTTATTGCGTCACACCCTTAAGGCGGAGACTAAGTGTCCACTGCAATTTTTTCTATATCCTGTAATCACTTTTGTTGCGCACCAAGTGCCCATTATGACAGGAAATATTTATTTGTTCGTGTTAGGTGGAACAGGTGCGATAACCTTCAAATTTCACTAGCTTGTACTGGTGTTATTGCGATCAAAACCTGACAGAAAAATTTTATGCCAGGGGTTGCTGCAGAAAGGAATATACGGTTCGGTATGTAGGTATGGACGGAACTGCAGTGCTGCAGTAAATGCTGTGTTTGGACAGAACTGTACCAGTATACAGGTCATTCTGTAACTTCAGGCACCTTATTTCGTTTTTTGATGCCAATGCATGCAAGCCTTCTGTCTGCAATGAACCAGAATTGAAACATTACCTGAATGAAATAGTCTGCTTATAAGTTTAGTTTAGTTTATGGGGTATAACGTTCCAAAGCGACTCAGGCTATTAGGGAGGCCGTAGTGAAGGTGTCTGAAAATTTCGACTACCTGGGGTTCTTTTATGTGCACTGACATCGCACAGTACACGAGCCTCTAGAATTTCGCCTCTATCGAATTAATGTTGTTTCATGGCGCAACAGGCTTTTGGAGCACTTCACCCTTTTTGTGTAGCAGGTTGGGCCTGATTATGGGCACTGTGGCATGTTGTAAGGCGTGCATACACATGACTTATGTCGTTAAACAATTGCAACTTAACCGAGATAGGTATGGGAGCACATTCAGGTGGCTGGAAATAAATGTGGCAACAACAAAAAACCTGTCGGCATTATTTGGGATATGTGTCAGCTGAGAATAAGCCTTCTAGATTAAGATATGCATGCATGTGAAAAAGAAATGAAGCATTATTCAATGCGAGAAGGTAACATTGCTGCATTCAATTCGCAGTAATTTACTTGCAGTTCTGGGGATTGCTCGCTGTAGCTTAACTCGTATTGATGCTTGTTCCTTTTTCACAGATTTTGAAAGCTGGAAGGATCACGAGGAAAAGACTGAGCTTATCCACTTTGTTGTGTCGGGGGGTACAAAACATTTGGCATCTGGAGAGACAAATAAGTATCTGGTTTGCCATAGCTCAGGGTCATATGTGAAGACAGGAAAAGGCAAGCGCCAATCAAAGGTTCATGGAAGTGTGAAATGTAAGAGGCACTGCTTGGCGACAATAGATGTCATTGAAAAAAATGGAAATGAGGTAGTAGACTATCAAACTGAGCACTGTGGCCATGAAAAAGAGCTACGGTGCCATCCCTTGTCAATTGCTGACCAGAAGGACACTGCACACAAGCTGAAGCTGCCGGTCCCTCGTAGGGTTATTCTTTCAGATGCACGTTCGCCTGCCAGAGCTCCACTAGACAGGCTTCACCTTCTGACCTCATCAGAGGTTCAGAACATAAAGATGAAGTTTAATATTGGCAGTGAAGTGGAGAAAAATTGTATTGACTATGTCAGTATGCAGATGTGGATCGTCGAGCTAGAGGATCAAGGTGCTCTGCTGTATACAGAGCCAGATAAACTGAGAGAAGCAGGTATTGGTGACTTTGTGATGGCAATGATGAACATTACCCAGGGTCACATGCTACTAAAGCATGGTCAAAGAGCAGTGTGTGTTGATGCAACTCATGGCACAAATCGCTATAAGCACCAACCTACAAATGTGATGGTCATAGGAAATCGTGGGTCAGGCATTCCGTGTGACTTCGTCCTCTCTCTCAATGTGTCTGAGGATGTCATGGTAAGACTTGACTGCAATCAGGGACAGGCTTGGCACACAAGCTAGCTGTGGTGCATTCGTGTCATATAATGCACCACCATATGAAAATGACTGGGAAAGGGTCATGGGGAACCCTGTGAAACGTCTGCTGTGTGTGTGGCACATCAGACGGAGCTGGAAGTGCAACATGACCAATGTAACTGACAGCCAAAGCCGAGAAGTTGTGCAGGAGAAGCTGAATGCAATGTGGACCAGCAGAAGTGAAGAGGACTTGCACAAGGAGCTGTCAGGGTTCCGTACTTTAAAGGAGTTTGTTGAGTGCATTAAGTTTGTTGAGTACTTTGAGAGGGTATATGCTAAGCGCCCAGAACAGTGGGCTCTTTTCTACAGGCAGGGCACCGGATTGACTACTAACAACCATCTTGAGTCAATGCATAATAAGCTGAATAAAAGTTATTTGAGAGGGTTTCAGAACTAGCGGTTCGACAGGCTGCTGGTGTCTGATGAAATTGGCTTACTGCCCAGATAATGAAGCAGCTGATCTGTCAAGTGAAGCGCAGGGCAGACCATCGCACAGTAGACTGCTTCGAGAAGCAAGCTGCAGGAGTGGAAGTCTCCAAGTCTGACATGACCAGACTTTTCTGATGAAAAGTGGTCTGTGCAGTCACGATCTGAAGAACGTACTAACCCCACTGTTGCCAGGAAGGACACACAGTGCCAAGCGTGCATGCTTAGCTGCCCTGATTGTAACACTTGTTTCCACAGGTTGCAGTGCAGCTGTTGGGATTTTTTCTGTGCATGAAAAGGTGCCACCATGTCCATGCAGTTGCGCAGTGGGAGCTGCGGAGAAGGGATGCAACTGTTCATGAGCCAGTCATTGAGGATACATCTTCTGTTTTATCTTCTGCAGATGACCATTCATTCTGACTGGATGAACCTCCTGTTCACGAGTCAGCCAGTGAATACTTATCTGCAGATAATTCATTCCCAGAGGATGAGCCTGCAGCACTATTTGACAGCATTCAAGGTGACGTGATTCAGTCACAAGACTCAAATGTGCGTGCAGGCGTTGACATTGAGCTTTCTGTTCTTATACGTAAATTCGGTAAGGAAACATCAACTGACCCAAATGTGGGAGCATTGGTGCGTGAATACATTGGCAAACTTGTGCAGGTTATCAGGGGGTGTGCCGACAAAGAGGAGGAACCGCCATCTAGCCCAGGCCACCGCCTGCCGATAGGTGACAATAAAAGCAGTCAAGGTATTGGCCCAAACGCAGCAATGCCACCGCTTCTACATCAGCTGCAACATGTTCTGAAGGGGAATATGTGAGACAGCAGCTTGAATGTCAACAGGGTCCACCTATCCGCATCGCGGATTATGATCCATGCATCCACATTTTGAGAGAGCACGACTACATAACGCGCTCCTGAACACAATTACATCATGTGTTTATGGTGTGTGTTTTCCTTATGTTTCTGGTGTATGCTTTTCCTGTAGTCCCCTGGAAATTGCATCAGTGCAGTTTTACTGCGACAAGTATTTTTAGCCATTGCAATACAGTAAGCCTTGTAAAAACCTTACATATCCAGTAGACTCCGATTAATCCAACTGTAACGGAGCCACTGATCTTTGTCCCGGAAGTAAGAAATTTGGATCTATTACGACATTACTTTCTCATGTCAAGCTAGCTAAATTGTACCTTAAACTGCTGATCTTGTCACTTCAGACATAGTCTGCCCCTCTTCCTTGCCCTTCATTTCATAGTGTACATCTCATTGACATGACTCGAGACTAAGCTGATTTAAAGCGACAATATACTGACTTTTGCAGACGTTTTTTTAGCAGCAATCAAAGGCTCCTTTCCTCACTAAACGAATACTCTGATTCGGAGCTTTTAAACGCAGCAGAACAATTTAAACGTAATTTTTTAGAGGGTAGTCTCACTTTCTTATTCAAAAATGGGATGCTTCTGCTTCTACTATGCCACGACGGCTTGTGTACTGTGCGATGTCAGTGCACGTTAAAGAACCCCAGGTGGTCGAAATTTCTAGAGCCCTTCACTACGGCGTCCCTCATAGCCTGAGTCGCTTTTTGACGTTAAACACCCAGAAACCATAAACCATCGTATTTTCGTAGCGATTGAAGTCTGCAAATCCCTTTAGGAATGCAACCTTTGCCACACTGCCTGGGTGCCATGCAGTGGCAATATTGAGTGGGACATTAACCAGGATGCATATGTTTTCATTAAAATAGTGTTGAGAATGCGAAGGTGGTTTTGCAAGTACTGTCAGTAAAATAACTCACATTAGCGCAGGTACCAGGAACCGCTTTTGCAGACAGTAGTGCTGCCATTGGTAGGCAAGCCACTAGCAGTATTGTCAGTCTGCGTTTTTGAATACATTAAAAGAAATGCTCAGAAATCATAGTCAAACCATGTTAGAAACTACTGCAGTAGGATACAACTAAAAAAACTGCAAAAACTAACGCTGGGACATTGTCCACGGCGTACTGTGTTACTCTGCTGGCCAGTCAATGGTTGACGAAATCAGCTTGTTATTGCTTGACTATATTAAACAAGCCAGGTATCACAATTCTAGAGCAAATTTTTTTGTAGTTGTGATTAGTTTTTGCTTAGGGAGCAAGAAAAGTTTAATACTGGGCTACTTTTTGTCATGGAGTAATTCTGTGTGGCAGTCCTGAATGGGGGCGAGCTTCACTACAGACTTAACTTGCATCCGACTATAGTTGTAAGACAGAAAAAAACATTAAGAAAACTAAACCTTGTAGCGAAAATAAAAGAATGCTATGTTTTGTACTCGGTCTTATTTATTAAATGTAGTGTGATAACCCGAGAAGATGTTGCTTAACTGCTTAGAAAGCCACAAGGTTTTAAGGCAGCACTGCGCAACCATTTGCTCTGGCATGGTTTCTTTGTCAATTTAGAATGTAAATTTCTGCCAAAATCACAAGTTCTCTCCTTGCTGCTGTCATCGTAGGGAAAGATGTACAAGAAAGTTTGCTTTATGGATTTAATGTACCATAGCGACTCTGGCTATGACGGATGCTGTAATGGAAGGCTCCGGATAATTTCAACCACTTGGGGTTCTTTAATGTGCACGAGCACTGCACAGTACACGGATGCCTTGTGTTTTGCCTCTATCAAAATGCAGCCGCTGTGGCTGGAGTCAAACCTGAGTCCTCCAGCCCGGTAATCGAATGCCCTAACCACTAAGCCACCGGAGCGGGGAGATCTGCAATATGCCAACATGTCTACTCTTCTCCAATAGTAGACTGTCCCTGTATGATATGAGGCCACAAAAATGAAAGGAAAAGTTTTAAATTAGCAGTTAGGATTAAAATTATTTCATGTGATAAAGCTTGTTTCGTTCCCTTTTCGACACTCTGAAATATATACTCTGTGGTGAAGAGGAACGTCTGGCTACTACTGTGTGTTCACGAATCTATACCCAGAGTTAAGCCACACCATTCACAAGCAATTGGCAGACGTGCTTCCATCTGCTCGCCACCTAACTCGTCGAAGCTCCCCTGGCTGCCCCAGTCAGTTATTCAGAATTTGTGCCCCCAATCAGAGCTCCACTCAATGCCGCCTTGCATGCTGAGGCTATTGTGCAGCCGCTACCAGCCCATGTTTGTTTTATACAAGAGCTAATTTTAACCACATGTTGGCTGTACATTTTTTATGAGGAAATGCAAGCTAACTGATGTGTCAAGCATGAGTTACTCTAACCGGCGGGTGTCGTTTGGATGTGTTGCAATGTTTGGCTACGAGTTCGTAATGTTTGAGCATTTAGGAAGTTCTAATACTTCGAGCAGTTAAAGTGTGGTGCGAATCAAATGGCAAATGATATTCACTAACTATTTGTGGTTCAGGGGAGTTCAATGTCCCAAAACTACCCGGGCCATGCGGGACGCCACAGTGAAGGGCTCCGGAAATTTCGACCACCTGGGGTTTTTCGCACTGACTTCGCTCAGTACACAGGTGTCTAGAATTTCGCCTCCGTCAAAATTCAACTGCCACGGCCGAGATCGGACCCACGTCTTTTGTGTCAGCATCCAAGCGCCATAACCAATGAGCCACCGCGGCAGCTTGGCCAACTATTCAACCTTTTGTTTATTTGCGCAGCCCTAATTTTTTAGACTGTTTTCGTGTAACAAGTAAAAGTAGGGTACAGCAGCTATGGATCACCAGTGACCTACACGCTATGGGCATGGTAAGGAAAGCATTATTGGAGTGAGGGGACTATAAATTATAATGCAGGCTTTGGAAAGATTTCAGGCACACTTGTGGAGTGTGGCATTTGTTTGATAGCTCATATTTTGGTGGCCAGCACTGATATATGAAGGGAAAAAATACAGTAAACAAAGCTGTCATTTAAACTAAGGCTGGGAATATGTTTGACAGCTGGCAAGTCAGGCAGCAGTTGAAAATTAAATTTGGTTTGTGTAATTGGGAAAACGTTGCTGTTCATTTTGTGTCCAGACCTGGTCTGGTGTTCTCAAAAAAGTTAATGCGTGTAACCGTCCTGATGTTCTGCATACCTCGTCGTCATGGAAGGCAGCTAAATCACTCACTTGCATCCACTCAATGGCACTCACAGACACGACCACCCACTCACACTCGCATTATCGCACTCATGTCGCATGCACGCGATATGAGTGCACTCGTTAATGAGTGTGCTGACCTGAGATATTATGTAGGCAGTGGCACTAACTGGCCTGGGTGGTACGTGAGAGAGGTATCCCCAGTGCTGGCTCCACTTGCGCTCAAGTTGCTTTCGTGTGGTGTGAATGGGCGACAGCCATTTAGTATGTGTGTGTGTGTGTTCATGAAAAGTCTGTCCGGTCCCAGCAGTGTTTGTGCCTTGTGAAAAGGTATTTGTGGGCTCTGCAGTGTAAAAGTTGCTTACAGTGGTCGTCCTGCTTTCCAGTGGTGTGCTCACAGTGGTTACAGTCTAGTCTGCAGCCAAGTGGCACTAACTGGCCTGGGTGGTACATGAGTGAGAGGTGCCCCCAGCGCTGGCACCACTTGCTTTTGTGTGGCATGAATTGTGCAGTATGAATGGGCGACAGCCATTTAGAGTGTGTTCGTTCATGAGAAGTCTCTGGTACTACACCTTGTGCAAAGCTAAAAGTTGCTTCTAGTGGTGGTCCGGCTTTCAAGGGGTGGTGTGCTCACGTGCAGTTGCAACCTGTAGCCCAGTACCACAAACTGGCTGGATTGTCATGCGAGAGGCCCTGCTGGTGCTGTTGCTACTTGTATGGTGTGAACCGGTGTAACGATATATATGTGATGGCGCAGACATTTCTCATGTCTGCTGGTGCTGTTGGGACCATCACACCTAATATTAAAACAAACTGGGCTTTCCCCATCATTTACTTGGCTGAGTGGAAGTCAGGCTGACGGAATTTCTCGCTACCTTTGGCGGTGTTCATTGATAGTGTGCTCGTACAGTGTACTACAATGTAACCCAGTGATGCACTTCAGAAATGTGCACACAAAAACATTATCCAGAAAAACATGTGATCCAAAGTGCCCAATTTTGAAAATGTAACTGGTGACTGGTGCAATTTCAGTTCGTTGAAATGTCGACTGGTATGTCTTTGCATAAGGTTTCAATGGCTTCTCGAGCTTGCAGAAATCAGTCCACATGTGCATTGTCTTAAGTGCGGAAAGAAATTTGCAAGACATCCGGTCTGTCGGTAGTAAAATGAGCCAAAATCTTCCTGGTCCTGCTCAGATGGTTTGTGCCCTTGCATATATGCGGTGCAGGGTGGCGCTGTGGCAGCTGACTGTCTTAGTGCCCTTGCTTTTCATGCTGCCTTCTCTGCACTTCGCCTGCTTGCATGTAAGCACGTCGTAGTATATTTATTTATTTATTGATATTGGAACCCCGGAGTTGGGATTTTAGCAGGGTGGGGATACAAACTAAGCAGTTTAACAAAACAGGCAAAAGTAAACAAAACAGTGCAAGTTGAAGCTGTTGTGTACCATTGGGAATACAATAATTAAACATATACAACAGAACAGTGAAATAGCAAATGCAATAAAAATTAGGTGATATGTTGCGAGAACACCGTCAGCGACGGCTGCTGCACTTCATTGTTAGTGAGGTTATTCCAATCGGAAATAGTTTGTTGAAGGAATGAGTATTTAAAGCAGTTATTTCGAACCTGAAAAGGAGTTAAAGTTAGCTGGTGTCGTTGTGGCGTCGCATATCCGGACGAAAGAACAAACAAATTGGTAAGCTCCGTTCTGTAGTCTTTTGATTAATTGATACATAAATTTAAGTCGTGCGCAACGGTTTCGCACAGTTATTGTCGGGAAGCCAGCTTGGATTAAAAGATGTGTTACTGATGTACGTCGGTAATTGTTATATATGTATCGTGTCGCCCTCTTTTGAACCTTCTCTAATTTTTTATGTTAGTTTGCGTGAACGGGTTCTAAATAATAGCATAATCTAAGGTAGGCAGAACAATACATTTGTAAGCAAGTAGACGTGGTAATTTAATCAAGCAGTACGTCGTGGATTGACACATGGGCTGCGAGGGACTCTATTATAGGGCTGTGGATTAGTTTAGACCGCCCGGAGTTTTTATACCACATGCCAACATCGCACACCACACTGCCGCCTTTTGCACTTTTTCAGAGGCGTAACGCGGCCTCCTCTTGTTGCGTTGCCACAAAAATGGTCTGCTCGCATGTTTCAGCACATTTGTCGCTTTTCTGGTGCTCTGCACCTGGGCACTGCACAGAAGCCACTGCAGTAGGTGACTGCTGCTGCATTCTAGTTTTTCATGTTGCATGCCGCTATTTTTGGCCCGTTTAAATGTTTGCACAGCTACGGTTAGTCATTAAACATATTATACGACCAGAATTCGTCAAAACTAAATTTAGGAGCTGGGAAAATGTGTCACTTGGTGTTGTTTGTAATTCTAGGAGGAGACATTTCTGCTGTTCGCGATTTTGAGCGTATGATCTGGCAGCATATCAACAAGGTCTGAATGTATTCATAGTCTAAGCAAGTGACACAAACTGGCCCAGGTGGCACGAGTGAGCGGTGCCCCCAAAGCTGTGCCACTTGCATGGTCGCTGTCTGTAGCCCAGTACCACAAACTGGCCAGGTTGTCATGCAAGCAAGAGGTGCTGCTAGTACTGTTGCCACTTGTATGGTGTGAACAGGTGTATTGCTATATGCTGGTGAAATGTTTAGGGGAATCCCTCAAGGTGGAGTAGATTTGTAAGAGTAAATACTCCCTTATTACAGTGCTATATACTGTGATGGCGCAGACATTTCTCATTTCTGGGGGTGGTGGTGGGACCGTCACACCTAATAGTAAAACAGCACTTTCCTAAATGTACTTGCCCCGCTGGAAGTCAAGTGGATGGAATTTCTCACTACTTTTGCCAATTCTCTAAGTATCTATGCTCCGGTCCTTTTGATTCTTTTAAGTGCAGAACAGTCTTGGAAAATTCTGTAGCTTGCGGTAACTGCTTAATAACCAAATGTGCAATGCCTGGCATCACTTCTTTTTCTTCATCTCCAAGTTTTTTTCTCAGATTTGGCGCTTTATTTAAGCACATTTGTCTTCCAGTTGCATAATCACGGCTACCTTGCACGCCAGCGAGATATGGCTCTGGCATGAATCAATGCCTCAGTCAAACCAGTTGGTGATTTTAAATTATCTTGGTACCGATTAAAACTTTTACAGCCTTGTTTTTTCTATGCATGGTGGTCTCCTTCTTGTTTCAGAGGATTCCGAAATTTCTTCCTGCTGTTATATCGTTTTACCTTTCTATTTCCTCCTTTTGGCTATGGTAATTTTGTTGCTGTTTCTTGTATACTTGTTCTTGTGTGGTGTTTTGTAGCCGCTATATGATATTACCGCTTCATGTTTTTCTCTTTCTGTGTATATATTATACATTTCTCCTTACACTGTTTCGTTTTAACCTAATTGTGGTGTTATTGTGCACAGTTATTTGTGCTGATTACATGATCTGTTCTTTTTCGTTGCAGAGTGCTTAAACATAACTGCCTTGCCAGGACTTCCCTGTCAGGGACCTGTTTTTGGTAGTATCAAATAAAGGAGGGCATGATCACATATTTTTGTTGTATTATTTATTTGCACAGATCCAGGTTTGGATGTCCACAATAGGACAGAGAAGACAGCAGCATAATTCTGTTTCCTTAGCAGCACAGTTCCCAAATTTCCGGTTTGACTCTGCTCTTCACTGATTTCGGGTGAGAAGTGTTCAATGTAAACGTGATGAGAACACAAGGCCAGAGAAAATTGCGTGCTGGTGATTCATGTAGACAGCAAACATGTCGTCCCGCAGGACCAACAGCATCATGTTTTCTGTTCTTGCCTGTTTTCATAAAGTTGCTCCCGTTACCACTGGGCGGGATATCGTGCTTCACAACCAAATGATCATAAAAATACTTCTGCACCCTGCAACCACTGCAAGTCTGCTTTACAGGTGTGAAAAGAGCACATATGCCCAAATGTTTTTATTGGTGATACTATTGTGCTGTCATTCTGCTGACCAGCAAGTGCAGTTATGCTTTGACCTTTATTTAAACTCTTTGTTGCAACGTAGAGAAGAGAAACTCTGCCATGTTGTCGCAGTGAGCTAGTCGCAACCTTGTTTTGATTTTGAGGTCTAAATGGCGACAGAAGCAACAGGAAGACCTCCTCATGCAAATGGATGAAATGACTGCACTAGGCATTTTTGTAGAAACTTTCTACACACATCCGCTTATATATGCATACACACAAACTTGGTGTTTCAAATTATTCAATACAGATTTTTTATTTGAAAAGCTGCGAAAGGTATGTCTATGCAGGTTGATTATACAGCAAGGCGGACATTACGTACATAACAGAACATAACGAAACGACTTGTATTAACCAATATAAATGGAACCTCTTAATTTTTTTTTTGGTTCAGGGCACAAGATTATACTGACAAATTGAAGGCTTTCAACATAGCAGGCAAACCCAGTTTAAAAAACTCCTGAAACAGAATCGTAATTCGAGTTATGGACCACAGAAAATATGCATTTGGCAGCTCGTAAAAATTGCCTTTCCCGCATTACATATAAAAGGGCGTTGCACATGACATCGTTACAGGAATTGCGCCTACATCACCTATGTTCTAAAACCGCCAATTTTCGATATGCAACGCGAGAAAACCCAACTTGAGCTCTCTCAAGCTTTTTCCATGTTCGATATCTCGAGGCTTGATACAGGTTCTGAAAAGCTATACTTGCCTCTGATTTTGACACCCTTCAATTTCGCAATATAGCCCCGCACCATGCCATTACATTCTGAATAATGTTCCCATAGAATCAGTACCCACCATCAAGTATTTCGGTGTTCACATAACATCCGACCTTTCTTGGAACAATCATATAGACGAAATTATTAAAGGGGTCATGACATGTTCTACCAACGAATCATGATTTTACGTTACTGCTACTAGTCACGCCATTATTAACTATACATAAAAAAGGCATACGGCCCTATGTGCACATTTCAGCTAGAAAGCTAGAAATTGCAATTAGAAGTTATTAGTTCTAAGCCCCTCCCCCTGGCAGTGACGGCCATATTGATGCAGTCTGAGTGACGTCATAAATCGATAGCACTGTCATCAACTCCGAAACTGCCACGCACGGCCCGTGTGGAGCTCAACAAGCACCTACTCAAGTACCGCCGTGGCACACTGCAGTGAAGTCTCCAAGACAAGAAATGAAACGGGACACGGGCTTTTGTTGCCTTTGACCCCTGTTGTGGGGTGTGGGCTTCTCATTCTCTCACCAACATCCCCCTTCACCCCTAGCCTGAACAATAAACAACCCACTGCCCTACCCTCTTTATGCGCAGTTCAGTTGGAGGCTAGCACGTGACCGTTGGATTATGGCGTCACAGAACGAGGGTGCGCCAGTGATGCCTGACTCCCACACAGTTCAGGATAACTTAATTACAAATTACTTGCCGCACCAAAGCAGCTCATATTTCGCACACTGTTTCGGATATGCTTAGCAAACTACATGCAATAAACAGTTTTAGTCTTAAAAATGGTACCATTACCCCTTTAACAAGGCGGCACCGAAAGCATCTGGATTCCTTTGATGCAACCTTGGTTTAGGAAACCAAGACGCAATGCTTTTAACGTACAATTCATTAGTGTGCTCAAAGTGGAATATACATCCTTGATTTGAACAGACTCACACATACTAACAAAACCGGAGTCTGGAGAATGAGCCTGTCCAATTTATATCTAAGAATTACTGAGTATAAAAGAAATGAAACAAATATCTGAACTTGCCTCTGCACAAAGGACAGCAAATATTTTACATTCCCTCCTTTTTCACAAATAATACCATAGTCATTCTTCCTTTGCTATGTGCCATATCACGCCGACCTGTCATGCTTTTACCTGCATTGATCACCTACTGAAAGACGAACGTACCTTTCCTCAATTTGCTTTTTTCATTCACCTCTCTTCCACCCCATTCGTCAATGAAATCAACTGCCTGGTACCACTGCATGCGCCATTGATCATGATAAATTTGAAGCCAGTCTGAAATGTTACCTCCAGCTATAGTCGTGACCCTTCCATTTTTCTGTACCTTTTGTGCAAACAATGCACTATAATGAACAACTGTCTATTGCTATCTGTCTTTATATTAACGTGACAGCGTTAACGGCCCCGTTCTCCAGAAGATCTGGTGTAAGCGTTGTGACCACAAAAAAACACGGGCATGGCTCCGGCAGGTGGTCCCCACATAGCAACCTAGGAGGCAGGTGGGCCATTATGGTTACGTAACCTTGCAGCATCCTCACAACCTGCCCTCTGGAAAACAGCAAAGTGCCCACCATGGCACGGGCCAGTTAAATGAATGATTGGTCGCTTGGGAAGAGCAACCGGGGCCGCAGAAGGCCCACTGCTGGGAGCACCTGCCATCACGGCAGTGGCGCATCGCTTAACCACTGCACCAGAAGGAGTATGAGGACTCCCGGTGATCTATGAATGTAAAGTAGAGAATTACCTGTATACATGAGAATTTACTTATTACGCTATATGAGGCTAAAGGGGAACATAAAATCTTACAGGAGGTGGCAGACAGTCTCGCCCATAAAGCTCTCTCAAGGATTCCATCAAAATAGTACCTCAAGATGGGAAAAGTCTGCAGGAAAACGGTGCTCGATCACTTCAGTACCATGTGGAGTGCGTCCCACAAGCCATGTGTGACCAAGGGACTGAGATCTCAGGCGACCCTTCTACATCGAATTCGCACGGCCTCTGCTCGCACTCCTGCATGGATGCATAAGACCGGCATAGCATCGTCTCCGCTCTGCTCTTTATGTGGTGTGCGTGGGGATATCAAACATTATATTATGTACTGCCCAGAGTACAACGCGGAAAGGCATGTGATGTTCGCTTCCTTCAAGAAGACAGGAACCCGTCACAGCACAGTGCAGGACATTGTCTACCCGAGTGGAAACCAGACATGCAGAAGGGAGGCTGCACGCCTTCTTTTAACATTTCTGCAGAACACGGATCTTGTTTTTAAATGGTGACAGCAGGAACGGACTATGGCCTATTTGGATTGAATGTGTGCGTAGATGGTGTCTTCCGGAGTTGACTACTTTATACTGTGAGTGAATGTGTGTATGGAATGTGGCATTACAATGGCCTATGTTCTACTGTGACTGAATATGTGCATAGATGGTGACCTCTGGAGTGGACTGTGATGTGAACTGTGTTGATTGATTGTGTGCATAGATGGTGACTGCGGGAGAGAATGTGTGCTATTATAAGAGACTGTACGCTTAGCGGGGTAGATGCGGCATTGTTAATATCGAAGGGCCGCTGCGGTGGAGCAATTGCCGGTAGATAAAGCAAGGCTAACCCCACCTGTAGCATTCAACACCTCAGCCTCATAAAATCTTACATTCGCATATTTCCAGTATTCAGTGTGTTCCAGTTTACACTAGCAAGGTTCAGGTCACCAGCCATGATAATGTTACTTCCAAACATGTGCTGGAGCATTTAATACAGAGCCAAGACAGGTTCCTCCAAAATTCTAAAGTGTGTAGATGGTATCCACATGTAAGAGACATTCTTGCAGATGCAGCTTGCACCGCACAGCTTCAACACCAGGGACATCTGCCATTACAGAGGAAGATACGCTGTGTTTCAAAAATGCAACACACCGTTCCTTTCATCCTACTTCCCCGCACACAATCACATACCCGAGTAGAACAACTGCAGTCTGGCTTGCATGGCAAAACGAGGTTGAGACTCTTGGTCAGACCACAATGTGGGCTGCAGTTTGCCTGAAGAAATAGATGCATGTTAAGTAAAGGTTCGTCTTTGTCAGACCAAAATATAGTCGGCAGTTCCAAACCTGGCCAACGTAGCAAGCAGAAAAAAATTAAATTTTTTACATACTAGCCCAATTTTAACCCTTGTGCATACGTGCCTTCATATAAATACCTTGAAGCTTGGCATAATTAAAATCACCGCCGTACTCTCACCTGTATAAAACGCAATCTTCGAGATGCCCTGTTAAGCACTTAAAAACTTGCATATCAGACTTTTGTTCTTCCCCAACTTGAATTCACGTTACCCATGTGGTCACCACACCAAGCCTATTTAATACAATCATTCAAGCGAATTCACACCTGCACAGCGCGTTTTGTAACCACAAAATATGAACAGCAATATAGTGTTACTAATGTGAAGTTATTGCTATCACTCACTAAAGTTACTTACAAACACTAGAGTTACGTACGAAGATTGTTTTGCTTTGTCTAATACATAAAACAAACCACAGTCAGGCATCCTACTAACCTTCCCCTAGCTGAACCACATTGTGCATCCCGTAGTTTTTATAAAGACTGCAGCTTTAGGCGCTTATTCGATCGCACCACGGCTGTTAATTTGACAGCCCTCCCGCAAGCCATAAGCTGCTGGAATGATATTTCTGATCACACCGATCCATTAATGACCCTGCAGTCTTAAATCACCAACAGCTGCTATGCTTTTCTTGGTTTATTATGTGGTGTTTTGTACTTTGTTATTTATGTTTTAAATGTTCCTTTAAACAGCAGAAATATAATGTGTTGTGTACTATTCTCCAAAGCCTTATATTGTACTACATATGATTTTCTGCACCACGTGCAGTTCTGTAACATCTTTCCTACACGCTTGCCTTTTGTGTAACCCATATGTATTGAAGCTTCAGAAGTTTGAAAAAAAAATGGAGAGACGATTATGACAGTGGGTAATGTGAAATTTGAGTGCAGCTCTCCAAACGCCACTTGCTACCACTAGCAGGTGACGTGTTACGCTGCTAGCCACCTTCTAGTTGCCCATTCCTCCTCTCTCTCCCTGGCAGGTGGTGTTTCGCTCTGCTAGTACAGAGCCAAGAGTGGAGGAATGGGCAATCAGTTACGCAGATGGTGCCAAAGACGTTGAATGCAGGAAGATGAGCTCAAAAGCTTCTCTCTAAAAAAGTGATGTCCTACAAGTATGCTTTTTTCTGTCTTTCGCTTTCTGTATATGCCTTCCGCATATAATACTCTTATTGGAAGCCTGTGAGTGTTTTGTCTAAATGAATCTCCTGTTGAGAATTTGCCACGGAAGGACAATAAATGCTTTGGCTAGGTGCACAGCAATTTATAGCACAGCTACAGCATAGAAGTTAAATGCATGAGGAATTAAATGGCGAGGCAGTATAAGCAGCATCAGCCCCAATTCTTTTGCAGTCTAACTAATAAAAGGGTCCCAGATTAAGCGTTGGAATGTGGTGGAAACACCCATGGTCGTATTAGCACAAATGTAATTGCTGTGAATTTTTTAAATGACAAAGTATGTGATCCCCACGCATAGCAATGCGTGAAAGAGTGAAAACTTCATTGTGCAGTCGATATGACAGTAGAAGTTATTGGCACACTTAAATATTGGCACCTCACAAACAGTAGCACAAAACAGCCCATTATTGCCTCTGCAAAACCACAGTAACTGAGCCCATGATGCCAGAGGAATATCTGCGACGGAAAGGTACTGTGGTAAGTGCACAGAGACATCATGGGCACAAGGTAATATCTAGCTATGTACTTTGGTTCGTAGCGCTTTTCTCTTTTATTTGCTGCCGAGAATTACATCGGTAGTGGGGCGTTGTTAGGCTCAGGCCGGCTGCCTTTGACTTGGCCGTTGAAGACCATGCTCTGTGTAGTATTGACAATAAATAAAACAAACAAATGCCTTCGTTTGAAAGCGAAAAACTAGCAGGTCTACCAATATCCCGAACACTCCGCGATATCCTGGCGTGATCGTTCACGTTGCGTACTAGTGAACGATCCTACAGTTTCGCTGTGGCACTATTATAGATTGAAGTCCAACTGAACGCCAGGAATTCACATCCACACAACTTCCAGTGCAAAGTAGCAGGCACGCGTGACAGGCAAGGCGAAAGACTCGCTGCACAGTTCTTGAACTGACACAACTTTCAGTGCAAAGTAGCATTCAGACGCGAGGGGCAAGACGAAAGGCTCACTGCAGTTTTTTTAATTCACACACAGATATGTAACATTCAATGCTTGATGTAACTCATCGGACCTGACTTTTAATAAGCATCAGTGCCGTCAAAGTCTTGTATTTCGTGCACTGCTCATCTTCCACCATTTCAAAAACAGCCTGCTGGTACATAATGTTCAAGCTATCCTCCACTCTTGCGCTCGTTGCTCACGCACTTGCCTGTCATGTAAGGCCAGCTACGAAACTTCAGTGCCATATTTCCAACAATCGTATGCAATTAATCACTTGATATACCTGAAACGTTCACCTATTTTTCGTAAGTTGACGTCTTGCGAACTATTCGCGATGTTTTGAAATGTAACACATGCAGCATGGAGGCGGCCATCTTGTCTACCGCTTTTTGGTCCCCTAGCTATCAACGCAAGTACTGCCATAGCAAGCATATTGGAAAAAAAATCAAAAACGCATGTCGAAATGCATGCCATCATTTTTAAATGCTCGCATTTTAGCTTTTATAACACTGAATAACGTACACACCGTAAGTGGCCAACATTTCACAACTATATAAATGGTTTTCACGTTTGTAAGTTTGCAACTCAATGGTTTGCAAACAAATTTGGCTGCTGATGATGACACTAGCCCAACTACGCTTTTGGTATAATTGGCGCGGCGTTTGAAAACGTTTGCGCCATGTTTGGGTCAGTGCAGACGACGGGTGCCGTTTGAAAATGTGCTGACGCAGATGATTCATGTCGCGGTGGTTTTGATAAGGCAATCCGACAAGCGAAACGCGCAGTGTTTGATACGGCACCGGTGCCGGTGAGACGCCATCTTTCGAAGCTTCTCTTTTTCCCTTGCTCGCAAAATGCGCCCTTCCAAATTATTCAAAAGGAAGTGTTGTGGGGCTAAATGGCGGTGCTGACAGAGCGAAAAATGCTCGACAAAACCATACATTACCAAAGACCGGCCTAAGGTGCGCCATCATCAAAGCAGTACAGACACATTTCGGCGGTACGTTCTGTGTAAGCACAAGACATAAGTGAATATAAACTGCCATGTAGGATATGATTAGATCTAGTAAATAATTCCAGTGAATATCTTCTTATTCTGGTTTCGCTGTCTAGCATTCGAATAGCAAAGTGGACTAAAGCAATTATGTACACGTTACGTAGGCTTACAAAACCAATTAGAATTACAAAATATTTAGTCGGCATGGACGAAAGTTGCAATCCATATCTACTTGTGTGCTAAGCACCGTTACAAATAAGAAAACATGCAACTGATGTTTTAATGTCCGTGCTTCTTCAGAACTTTGTTTTCCTAGTAAATAGTTCATTGCTTGCTGCCACATCGCCAAGCATAGCCCTTCGAGGTGGTGTAATGTATGCTGAACGAAATCTAGGCCTGTATAGTTTGAAACCTGGGCAACGAATGTAGCGTTTAAAATTGCTCCAGCCATACGCGCGGCATACCTGTGTCGTGCTCACACTTTTATGCAAATGGACAGTTTACTTCACTTTGCATGAGTGATATATTTGCATAAAAACAAATCAAGGGCCTTCATTATATTTATACTCTGTGGTGCTGTCATCAATATTGGCAGCTTCTTGGCACTACAACTGTGTTACGCAGTGAAGTGATTTCATTGTATTGTGCAGGCACTGATTTAAGCATGCAGTCCTGATTGCCCTCCTTCTAAATAACTGGTTTTGATTTCCTCAGGCGTTTAATAGTGCATAGAACCTTGCCTTGAAATTCTTCCCCCTTCTCATTACCTTTTCCTGTCCCTTCCCACCTGACCGTGGAAGATGCATGCATATCTGCGAGGCCATCCCCAGTTCAACCTTTCCCTTCACCAGTTGTTTTGAAAACATCTACATTCCCATTCCTGTATATTAACCTGACATTCACTGCCACATTTCACGACGTGCAATAAATGAGTGTAAGTGCGCATTTACACAACATTTAGTAGGCCGTTTCATTTTCCTGCAACTGACGCCACACTGCGCTAAAATGAATTCACTGGCGCAGAGAACAGCAGGCACTTCAAAACCTTTAGCCTGATAAATCGAGGCGCCTTTCCTTATCAGGCAAATTCAAAGGATGGCAATGGTGCTCAGTGGAAAAAAAGAGGCGCCTCATATGAATGCCTAGACAGAGCCACCCTGGGAAGTGATGAGTGCAAAATGTAGTCCTGAAGACATTACATGGCTCAGCAAATTAAAAATTGTTTATGAAACAACCATTTTTATTTGCACCATTTCTGTGTTGCGCATCATTACATTTCATTTATTGCACCGGCAAATGGAATGCCATGTAGCAGGAATGAACGCAACATAGAGTTTCTGAATTAAAAATTTCTAACTTTTACAAAAGCACACATACAACCAAGAACTGGGGGCACAGCTACACACTCCCAACATGTGCCAGTACAGGAAAAATATAAACACATCGCCACACACATCAATGTATATTGCCAAATGGTCACAAACAGTTTCGCTCAACATGGAGAAGTGTGAAAGCCGTTACAATGAGAGCTGCAAGCGATTGCATAAAAATAATTTGAAATTTGTTCAGTGCACAAAGCTGCACTCAACATAACTTCAAGCTAGACTTGTACAAGGGTCTTCCAGTGATAGTGGTGGGCTTGAAGAGCTGCACGAAACATGGAGTCCTTCCTCCATGGCATGAAAGCAGAAGATTCCGCGCTATGTTATTGTTTTTTATGTGGCGTCTGAAATCAAACTACTGTGCGGCTGACCTAAGTGCGCAGAAAAATTTGAATGAAGGCTACATGCCTGCCAAGCAAACTTGCAAGGAGCGCTTGGTAAGAAATCGACGAAGACAACTTCTTCTGTCTTGTTTGGCGCTTACGATCGATGACAAAACGCCAAAGGGCGAAGTGTTGCAGTATGTGATGCGTGGTTGTCTGTTTCTTTTCCTTAGGAAATATAAGACGACCACGAAGTGCAATTTGCTGAAAAAATAAAGTGCTTTGCCAGCATAAGCGCGTTTTGTTTATATGTAGCTGTTGCAAAGAGGTGACCGCGGGAACCCACCCCTTCTGCGCACTAAATTAGCAGATTGCCTCCAACACCTGCCGCACGCATTTGCTTACCATCGGTTGTGCGATGCCGACGTGCACCTCGTTACCAACGGCTACTTGAAAGCCGCCCGTGGCCAATAACCGCAGTGCAAATATCACCTGCCGTTGCACCGACAGCGCGCTCGCACGCGCACCTCCCAGTTCATCGGAGACTTCGTCGTATAGCCACTCCACAGTCTGCTTCTACAGTCGAAAAAGGCGCCGAAACAGCTCGTCTGACAAGTCAAACGCGTCTTCGTGCACCCTCCTTCGCCACTGCTCCCGCCGGGGCAGCCGCCTCAGTCGTATCGCAGCGTACACTGCCGCCATTTTCTGTCACAAACGCAACGGTCAAATTGACCGCCTCGAGATGATCACAAGAAACTGTCAATTTGCGCCTGCATAATTAGGTGTGCAACGCCATCACTTCTGCCACATTCGTGACGTAATCTGCAGCCACCCATGATGCAAAAAAGCAAAACGGCCACCGGCCACGACACACCAATAGGAGTGAGGCTAACTGACCCGTTTTTGAGAAGTTTTTGACAACGCTATTTGACAGTTCCGTGATACGGCCCCAGGAGTCTTGAAAACAGTATCAGCAGAAAGCATGGGCAGTGCCCAAGACCGTTCTGTGCTTGCATCTACAGGCACCAAGTGATTTGGAAATGACTACATTGAGAACATGTCACAATGTGGGCAGGTGAAGACAAGCACAGTCGTTGCCATAGCATCATTACAACGATAATTGGAGCATGACTACAAGGGCACTGGAAACGTCAGGCACTTAAAATAGAATTCAGTTCAGAGCTAACAGAGTACTAATATGGAAATATATTAAATTATGAGAATGACAAGGAGACTACGCCATGCTTTCATCTGTAGTGCTTCATGCTAACAAGTCATATTTCTCACAAGTTAGCTTAAAAAGGATAAAAGGCAGCCCAACAAAATTCAACAGCAAACAACCTTACGGCACTGTTTGAATTGCTAATAGAGTTTTGAAATCCACATATGTAAGAGTGTGTCATGAGTGAAAAAAAGGAGGGATGAGTAAAACACTGGAACGAAGGAACGGCACGTTAATTGGCACATGGCACTTGAGAGAAAGAGAAGAGGGAAGAAAAGAGAGTGCAGTGGTATTTTTGGAAGAGATGAAGACGACGACGACGAAACTGAAAACAAGGCGGAAGTAGAAGAAAATGAAGTGGACGTATAAAAGGAGGGATGGACGTGGACAGGAGGAGGAACATTCTAGGAGCGGACATTGGCGCACTGCCATCAGCTGCTTCAGGAGGTGCTCGATTGCGAGGCCTACTGACCAGGCGTGATCCCCACCGGCTGGTGCACCGGTCCTGTGGATCGCGACGCTGACCCTGTCTTCGGAACATGGGCCCTGTGTCAACACCTCTGGATCGACGACTCCACCAGCGGCTGTTGCTACCCCTCAGACCTCGTCACCAGTACGAGGATGCTCCAACGCCGACATCCAGCTAAGGCGACGTGGCAGCACCATCTCTCTTCACCTAATCCTCCTCAACACTCCTCTCGTGGAAGAGAGGCGTCGCTTGAAACAAGGTACCACCTGGGTTTTTATCCGAATACCGCGTCCAAGATAGCGTACAAACCACCCGCGTTTGGAAGCAAGACTGTATGAGTGCGACTTTGTGGTTTACGCCTGAGGACCATTAGTGTGATAGGACTGCGGTATTGTCTGTAGAATTACCTTGGTGTATGTGTAGTGCGCTGCTTTGTTGTTGTTCATTCATGTATAAAGTGCGTCTTGAGTTTCCCCTTCGAAGCCTTCTCTCTGCTTTATAGGCTTGCACACACACAGAGCGCTTACCATTCCACACCGTAAGCACACTTTTGTGTGACAGGGTGCAAGGCACGGAACAAGGAACACCTCTCTGAGCTATGTGGTCAGTGTAAACTCTAATGCACAGCAAATGGCTGCATTAATTCCAATGCAGATCGCACTCAAAAACGCATGAGAAGAACCAGTGGGAATGTTACAGGGCTGACCAATACGTAAGGTATGGTTGAATGTGACAAAATCCTTCCTGAACACCAGTTTTCGATACCTTCTTTCAAGAAGTCAGAGCAGCTCAGAAACTGTGGTGGCAGAAACACACTCAACATGTAAACACTTAGCGTCATATTTTTCGATGAACAGACATTGCCACGTACACAGAACAGGTAGGATCGTTCAACCAACGCTACCCACATTGACATTCCATAAGCATTACTTGTACCCTGCTATTTAACCCTTCTGCCTCTGCACTACAATAAAGACATGAGGGGAGGAACTGGGTCAAGAAATGTGCAGAGCTAAAATTTTTGTATAAAAGGTAACACCTGCACATCATTGCACTTGTACTCTTTAAGCAGTTTCTACAGTTGCAGTACAGACACAACAGTTTTAAACGTGCAGTCATTCACTAAGTTCACTCAGTACACATCACATCGCAACATGTAACAATAATTGAAGTGACCCCTCCTTCCCTTTCTGAAAAACAGAAGTGTAATACCAGCCTCCTTCTCTACCGAGGCAGTGACATGCAAGACACCACAGCAGAATGGACACGGGGACAATGCTTGTGAACCTGATTCATATTTTACCTTGAGAAATTCTTGTATCCTGGGCTCGCCAAATGAAAGGTGGTGCTGGTTTTGCAGACAGATTCCTAAGAATCTCAAGACAACCGAGGTACCAAGTTAAGAATAGGCATGTTCTTGGAGGCTGGTCCAGTATTGACTGTTCTGTAGCCTGAAACGTTGAAAGAGAAAATTGCACAAAACAGCTGCGAGCCATGAGGATCTTCTGAAAGGCTGCATGCAGTGCAGGGAGCCAAAGAGGAAGTGGTGCTGTTGTGCCTGACTGCCAGAGGCATTGATGCTTTTTCATTAGGCATCTATATACTAGGCAATGCTCTCCATGACACTTGATTCAAACAGTGTCAGTCAATGATAGGCCTGGACGAAATACGTGTGCACCACAGCATTGCAAAAGGGCGCAGTACCATGCTTATTTTGCAGCAGGAGGCAGACCCTACTTACAAAGATGATGTGGCGGGCTAGAGAGCTGCAGCGGAGGCAGCAGTTTAAGTCTGCTATATCGCTCAGTTGAACAAACAGCTTCACGCTTGATCAGCCTGAACAAGGGAGCTGGAAAGGGCACTCACGTGGCTGTGACTGCAACGGTTCACTCAAGCACAAGGCCTGGGTTGGCCGAGTCTGTACAGAATGTGGAGCCAGGTTACGGTCTGTGCAGACTGCAAGAAAGGTGATGACTGATGATCACCACTGTGTGGCTATACTCGTAGTGTCCAACAGGTGTGTTGGACATCTGTGAGTAATTTGCAGCTTGGTGTAAGCATAATTGCAGACCAGCAGACAATTGGGTTGTACCTTGTAATCAGCTGGTATTGCCAATGTGCTTGTCGTTGATGGATGCATTCATGATTGCACAGCTCCATGGGTCCCAAGCCAGGTGCCTGCTACCTCGTCTGATACCGGTTGTTGGCTGTTCCTCGAAGTTTACTGTCGGAAATGCGAACCACAAAGCAAACTGCAGCACACATTAAATGTCTTCGATTCAGAGCTGAACAGTTTGCTTGTGACAGTTTGTGAACAGTGGCAAGCTGTATGATACATGGTCGCTTGTATCTGTGGCAAATCTGGAACCAGGTACTGCAGGTGACAACTTTGGTGAAAGGGCACTGCAAAGTTCTGCAAGTGCTTTGGCTCCATGAAAAGTATTCGACTAGTGGCAGCATGGAGCACTACATGGTTGTGGGGTGCCGTTATTCCGAAGCAATGAAGACGTAGCTGCGCCATAAGTTTATAAAACAGCTTGCCATTCGCAAGCACATAGCTTACAGGGAAGAAGAATTCCACACTTTCCAATTGTTCTTCCCATCCAAGATTTCCAGCTTGCCAATGCAGGCTGCCAAACAGGCCAGCACAGCGTTAGTGGATGTGAATAATCCTTGTCATGCAGGGTTGAATGTCCCAAAGCTCCATACGAACTATAAGCGACGCAAAGTGGAGAGCTCCAGATTAATTTTAACCACAGTGGTGGCAAGTTCTGTGAAGATTAATTGCAAAAATGCCAGCATGCTCTGTGGTGTCAATGCATGTCAGAAAACCTCAGATGATGTCAACAGATTCCAAGGAGCAGATTTAGCTCAGAAGCATAGCAGAAATAGGTCTCACTGTCACTACGGTACCCACTGCTACGAGCACTGCAGGTAGTAGCGCAGGTCCTATGGCCTGCAGTACTCGTAGCAGTCCTCATTCACATGGCTCTTTGTACCACAGTGACGGCACGCGTAAATGATGTGTCTGATTGGCACCCTTGAGAAAGGAGCAAGGATGCCTGGTCCATACACCTTTTCCAGGCTCCTGACGAGGATCTCAGCCAGCTCCTTTACTCCTTCATCCGCCGACAGATGGTATGTTCATCACCAACAAAAAGGTGCTTCTTTGGTGCTTTAGCTGCATCCAGGAAGCGATGCTGAAAATAAAATAGAATTGTTCAGAAATAGGGCAAATTGAGGCTATACGTGAAACATGGCATGGTATCTAGGGTTAATGTCCCAAACTGACTTAAGCTATGAGGGCTGCTGCAGTGGAGGGTTCCGAATTAACCTCGACCATTTATAATATCACACAGCAGCACATCGGTGCCATTTTGTCACCGGGCTCGGTGAGCGCCCTAGGCAGTGAGCAACCAGCGCGGGGAAACATTTAAAACATCATAACAGTATAGAGATACAGTAAAATTTAACCTTTCTGGTACATTTTCGAAGTAAACAACACATGAACAGGCCGAAACAAAGCAGACCACAAAAACACAGCACTTGCTTAAAACAGAATTATTTCGAACACATGAAACTTCTGGCATATAAAACACGCATCAGATCAAAACCTGAGTACGCCAGTCCCATCTGGAACGCACTTCAGTTACATCTTACAAACACGCTCGAATAAATTCAAAGCCATGCCGTCCATTTTGTGCATCATGCATAATCTTATTCCATCAGCGTTTCATCTCTGGAGGATAGCCTTGAAAGCCTCTTACTCTGACGCCGCATTGCCAGCCTCTGTTTACATTGTGCATCGCACCCACGTATCTCACCACGCTGTGTATCAGTTTCAGATAACTTGCCCTGTTGCTCGCACAACATTTTCAGGATCTTTTTTTCCCCAAGTAATTGTGGACTGCAATGGCCTTCCCCATGAAGTCGCCGCCATCACATGGCCATTTGCATTTCTCGAAGCCTTGACAATGCATTTTCAAAGGCAATGCTTGTACTTCCATTTTTTTCTCAAATATCTTTAACCCCACCTCTCTGTAATAATACCTCCAGAGGTGGTCTTTGAGGAAAATGAAGTGAAGATAAAATGCATTTCCACTTGTACTTCTATTTTTTTCTCAAATATCTGTTACCCCACCCCTCATGTAATATTACCTCCAGAGGTGGTCTTTGAGAAAAACGAAGTGAATGGTTTATGGTTTATGGGGGTTTAACGTCCGAAAAAGACTCAGGCTATGAGGGACGCCGTAGTGAAGGGCTCCGGAAATTTCGACCGCCTGGGGTTCTTTTACGATCACTGACATCGCACAGCACACTGGCCACTAGAATTTCGCCTCCATCGAAATTCGACTGCAGCGGCCAGGATCGAACCCGCGTTTTTCGGGCCGGCAGCCGAGCGCCATAACCACTCAGCCACCACAGCGGCCTGAAAACGAAGTGAAGATAAAATGCATTTTCAAAGGCAATGCTTGTACTTCTAATTTTTTTTCTGAAATATCTGTAACCCCACCCCTCCTGCAATAATATCTCCAGAGGTGGTCTTTGAGGAAAACAAAGTGAAGATAAAATGTCCGCATATATGTTCATGGCAGGTCACCAAGCAGGCATGTTAGGATAAATATTTTAATACCTGCATGTGCCCCTTAGCTACGTGAGCTCTGTGCCATGATAGCGAGCATGCACTGATACAGTCACCACCTCCTGCAGCAGTCTTCTGAATTTCTATAGTTTTCTGCTCCTATTTACCTTCATGTTTTAGAGAATGAATCTGCAAACCGACATATGCACCTACTGGTACTGCAATGTGCTGAAATGCATCCTTCATGGCCCTGCAGTTTTAACCTTGCAGGCAGTCCTACTGAGAGTTTTATGACACCAGCCACTCTATCGAACGTACTACTTGCCGTGAGTGAGAGACAAGACCCTGCACTCCTCTGAACACTCACTCAGTTAACAGATATCATGATTTTACGTATGTTACCCAGCATTTTAGGTGCTGAAAAACAAATCTTAACATCGGTCAACTTTTTGAGATTGTGTGGCAGAGTGTGAAAGTAAAGAATGACAGCAACAGTGTGCTCTGCCCTTTTTTAAAGCTGTGAACAACCTGCATTCACAAAACGTGATGGCTGCAGCACATTTCTTCAATGCAAATGAGAATATAAGTTGGGCAACTGGCGCATGTCACCCGCATACATAGCTGCTGAAAACTTTCGTCCAATTCGTCAGGGCAAGACCTCTTCAGAGAAATGTAAACAATACATAATCAATGTTCTTTTCATGACTTTGCAATGTGCGCAACAGGATAGTGAAGTAGTCGTGTCACCATGCGTTATCATGAGTTGTTACTAAAAGTTCGTGAAGTGAGCACACAACGTGTGGTATACTGCATGCAATCATTTCTCATGCAGCAAGCAGTTATTATATGCTTGCTTGCAAGTAGTTGAGGAAGTACGCCAACAAGGTGGCAACTGCTACGATGGAGGATGACTGCTTTGTAGTTCCTGTGGGTGCATGCCTCAATTCGCAACTGTATTGCTCTAAAAAAATATAAAGTGCAACTGATAGAGTAAAATATGGAAGCTGAGATGACAGCAGCATGGGGGGCGAAGACTATGTCAATGCATATGCTCAGTTTACCTTTCACCAGAAGAGGCCGGAAGTTACAGCCGCATGCGTTATACAACTTTTCCTAGACTGTTTTTTTTCGCCACGAACAAACGGAGATTGCCTGTACGCAAATAAATATTGTTGCAAGCCAGCACCATGTTCATCTGGTCTTCTACTTGCCTTTTTATGGTCTGTTCACTCCAAAGGCGTACAACAAGACGAGCATGTTGGTACTCACGTCCGGGTTCAGGATGAACACAGACGGCATCCGCTTAAGCGTAGCCGTCAGTTTGTGGTTGAGTAACTGGTGACGGCGGTTCAACCAGCGACGGCTCGCCTCGGCGTCCGCCGTGATGAACCAGCGTGGCACGACCGCTTCACCACGAGAACCACAGGGGCCACGTCGCGTAGCAGGTGCAGGATGAGGGCCTAGGATGCGAAATGATAGTTCAGAACTTATTCCTGAAATCGGCAGAAGTTCGACGCGTTCTACCACCACGTGCATACCTTGATGTTGTCGCAAATCTCCTGCGGACTTGTGTTGGGCCTCGAGAGGTCGTTGCCTCCCGCGTACACTATACACAGAAGTCTGCGCGCAGCAGGTTGATGCGCCGCACAGCGCTTGCAAGGCGCAAGGCGTCGTAGCCGCTGAAGCTGAATGTACAGGTCTCGACCGACGGGTGCAACCGTAGACGAGACCTGCACAAACGCTTCAGCTGACAATCACCAACGAGCACTCTTCGCAACGCCATGATAGATCGCCACTGGGGACGACTGAAGTTCGCGCGCGTAGAAAACGTGGAAAAACGCACACCTCGAAGTCACAAACATTGGTTGGGGACATCTGAAAGGCTACAGGGAACAGGCAGCGTCAGGTTTGGTTCAGATAGGGACAGCATAGGGGCGGTTTGGAGTTGAGTTCAGCTCGATATTTATTCGGACGCCCCAGGAATATGCACCCCAATTTTCACAAGTCAAGACAAGCACGAGCCAAAGCTATGAAAAGCACTATGGTTTGCACGAGGGCGCGTTCTATGTGTATGTATGCTGCGGGTCCCGAGCAGGGAATGACGGCCGTCGCGGTAGTGCACCAAAATGAAACAGTGGACGGAATAGTATTGGCTAGTCAGGACATACTCGCTGCGGAAGTGGCGATTGCTCCAGCTGCAGCACACACTACCTCGGAATACATTCTCATAGATTCACAGACAGCGTATTGCAATTACCTCAGGGGCAGGATCGCACTGCTGGCAGCTAATATCCTGCAAGGCAGCTACACCGTGGCTAACAACCTACACACAAACACTTAATATGGGTACCAGGTAACCAGGGCATCCTAGGCAAAGAGAGCGCCCATGCCTCAGTACATGCCTTTTGCACATTAATATGTTAAGTTGTAGAAATATTTCTCACTGCGTATGTTGGAAAACTTATGAGTTATATTTTGTGAATATTACCTGGGTGCAGTAAACGCCTGGCCTAATGGGTCCAATGGGTTGGTCCAGTTGGTTCCAATTGTTTGGGTGGCTAGAAACATAACTAGAACCAACTGGTTCCAAATGGGAAGTCCAGTTGAAACCAATTGGAAGATCCAGTTGGAACTATTTGCAATGTCCGATTGGTTCCAATGGCTTTTTGTTCAAGGCGCCTGCCATAGGTTTATTTGGCGCATCCGACTAAATACTGCAGCTTTTCATTCAGTACCGAACACTTGTGATATGACCAGAGCTTGCAGCATTACCATATCCTGCACTGCACTCCTCACGCAGGCACACATACACGTTTCGGGGTTTTACTTTTTAGTTGCTGAGAGCGATACGAGAAAATCCGTGGGGACAATTATAGCAGTGATTAAACTATAATTAACAAGAATTACTGTAGCTGATTAAGAGATGCCTTGAAAATTGGTTTTTGAGGAAAGAAAATGGTGCAGTAATTGTCTGGATCACATCTCGGTGGACACAAGACCTGCACATTGAGGGAAGTAACGAATGTGGGAATAAAAGAAAGAGGGGCAGTAGAGCATGGTTCTGGAATAATTTCTACCTCCTGGGGACCTTCAACGTGCACTGTCTCTGCACAGTACATGCCTTTGCATTCAGCCTCCATCTAAACGCAGCCGCGGCGACTAGATTTGAACCCGGGAACTCAGGCTTCGTAGCCAAGCGCCGTGACTACTGAGCCACCGCGGCGGGTATACATGTCTTGTATTTTTAAATTAGGAACACTAGGAAGTAACTGTTCCCAATAACCATACATCGCCATCAGCCCAACTACATCCACTGGAGGACAAAGGACTCCGCTGTCTTCTTCCAGTTGCAGCCACACTATCTCTGCAAACTTCCCAATTGTCTGCCCACTCAAATTTTCAACTGCCTCCTAAGCTTGCCCTCTCCTGGGGCCAGATTACGCAACTGTGACAAATTCTGTCACAAGTTATTGACGGTGACGTCACTATGTGACTCAACGAGCAATCAGCCAATTACAGCAGGGCGGCACCTCGAGAGCATTCGAGGGACCGTCTGCTTAATTTTTTGTAAAAAGAAATAAGAAATGAGCAACGATGAAAATAACTAATATTTCATTTTGCCAAGACGTGTTTAAAGTTTGAAAATATTAAGCAAAACAAAAGGCGTTCGAAGTGTCGCTATTAAATTGGCTGGTGGGTAACTTTCAGTGCCGCGGGGGTGTGCTGACGGCAGTAAAAAAACCGCTTTGCACGAAAGGAGCCGATTCTACGCCGTGTTTATTGTTTGTTACGCGGCGTCTGAAGTCAAGCTACTGCGCGGCTGACCTAAGTGCGCAGAAAAATTTGAACGAATGCAGTGAAGGCTACGTGCCTACCGAGCGAACTTGCAAGAAGCGCTACGAAATCGACGAAGGCAACTTGTTGAAGTCTGTGTTTTTTGGCTCTTTCGATCGCTGACAAAAATGCCAAATGGTGAGGCGTTGCAGTATGTGCCGAGTGGTTGCTTGTTTCTTTCCCCTTGGGAAACAGAAGACGACCACTAAGTGCCATTTGCTGGGAAAAATAAAGTTCTTTGCCAGCATAAGCGTGTCTTGTTTATAAGTAGTGTTGCATTTGGGTTGCAAGCCCCAAGGGTAGCGTTGGCCTGGCGGCCTGGGGCAAAGCTGGAAACATCCGAAGGTCCCGGCAAAGGATGAGTCGACTGGCAACAGAACAACTTGTTTATTCTGGCATCGCCAAAAGAGCAGCCGGTCAGGGCGACCACGTTACTCGAAGGAAGGAATCGAAGTCTCTCGTTGGCGTCCGGGGCAGCTCTCTTTATATACCCTCGGAGTCGAGGGCAAGAAGGAGCGGCTTGGGATGAGTCGCACAAGACGGCGACGCATGAACATGTTCAGGCGTGACGGGCGCGTCCGCCAGGCCGGCGCCGGTCAGACCTCCTCGCCTCCCAGTTGGGGAGCTCCTCTCCCCGGCTGCCGCGCTTTGACAAGCGTGGGCAAAACATGCACACACACACACACACACGCACGCACGACGACACGTGGCACTGAAACCTGCCTGGACGCGCTTGGCGGGAGGCGTTGCGGCCGCGATGAACGAAGCCGCGGCGTCCGTTGCATCCGCGCCGGCTATACCGCGCGTCGAAGGCGAGACGTAACAGACCGCCCCGCCGGGAGAAGGAGATCCCGATGGTCAGGGGACTGCATCCGCTGTCCAGAGGGATGTCGCTCGATGATGCTCGTAATCGAAACCGATCGTCCCTCGACGTTGCTTGAGCGCAGCGCACAGAGAAGGCCTCGTTCTCGGGTTCAGGATCACATAGGACACTGCAAAGTCACTTCGGGAGAGTTGCCATTTTTGTGCTCGTTCCCAGCAAGCGTTAGAACTACGCCGAAACGCAACCGCTCAGTCAGCAAGCACGAGACAACCCTCACTAAGCGCTGCCAGGCTCTTTCCCCTTTTATACTACTGCCTAGTTCCTTACAGTAGTCAAGCAGCACTCAGAACGCGTCCACAAATTGGAAAATTGCACTAGAAAGCACATAATCACTTTGAAACACTAAACAAAAGCAATATGTTAAAAATCCTGCCTCAGGAAGAAAACATCAGTAACCAACAACTTTGAGGCGGATTCCTAAGTTAGGGGCTTCGACTTAAGCCATCGGCGTTACCGTTGAGACTCCCCTTTTTGTAACGCACCTCAAAGGAATATTGTTGCAAAGCGAGGCTCCAGCGCAGGAGGCGGCCATTTTTGGGAGATATGGTCTGCAGCCATTGGAGAGGGCAGTGATCCGTCTCAATGATAAACCTCGAGCCGGCTAGGTAGCATGACAATTTCTGAACGGCCCACACGAGACACGCACACTCTTTCTCGGTGGCGCTGTACGCCTGCTCACGACAGGTCAGCTTACGACTAGCATACAGGACGGGGTGTTCCACTTCTCCATTGTCCCTTTGGCACAGTACAACGCCCATGCCTCGCTCACTAGCATCGCACTGAACAACGAACCCTTTGGTATAGTCTGGCGATCGTAGCACAGGCTGGCTTGTTAGGGCGCTCTTTAGGGCGCTCCTCTTTCTCTTTTTGTTCTTTACGTTCGCGCTCGTCTTTCTCTTTTTCTTTTTGTTCTTTACGTTCGCGCTCGTCTTTCTCTTTTTGTTCTTTACGTTCGCGCTCCTCTTTTTGCTCTTTACGTTCGCGCTCGTCTTTCTCTTTTTGCTCCCTCTCCTCAATGGTCTCAAGGCATTCCGACAGCTCGTCATCATCAGCCTCCAACTCAAGAATAGCCCTTAGCAGTTCTGGTTTTCTGAGTTTGTCTGAGACATCCAGACCCAACTCTCTTGCAAGCTCCAGCAATTTCGGTTTGCGCAACGACTTCAAATCCATGGCTGCTCCGAATGCTGCTTTCTCTACTGCCTACTATTGTCTTGCCGCAAACTAACCCGGCAGCAACGACAACACAATTACCAGCTCTGTTTCTGACACTAACAAAAGCCTGGCAAAACTCAGAAGAAGAAAGTCCCGCACTCACCAAACCTCGCAGCCAAGAATTCAGCGCAGTCGTTCCGCTGCAGGCAACCAGTCATCACACAGGGCTCGTTGCACTGCTCCCGGATGGTCGTTGTGCTGCTCAGCATACAGTTGACCGCATATCTTCGCTGCTGGCCTCCGTTGTCGGGATCTCACCGCTGGCAACCAGTTGTTGCATTTGGGTTGCAAGCCCCAAGGGTAGCGTTGGCCTGGCGGCCTGGGGCAAAGCTGGAAACATCCGAAGGTCCCGGCAAAGGATGAGTCGACTGGCAACAGAACAACTTGTTTATTCTGGCATCGCCAAAAGAGCAGCCGGTCAGGGCGACCACGTTACTCGAAGGAAGGAATCGAAGTCTCTCGTTGGCGTCCGGGGCAGCTCTCTTTATATACCCTCGGAGTCGAGGGCAAGAAGGAGCGGCTTGGGATGAGTCGCACAAGACGGCGACGCATGAACATGTTCAGGCGTGACGGGCGCGTCCGCCAGGCCGGCGCCGGTCAGACCTCCTCGCCTCCCAGTTGGGGAGCTCCTCTCCCCGGCTGCCGCGCTTTGACAAGCGTGGGCAAAACATGCACACACACACACACGCACGCACGACGACACGTGGCACTGAAACCTGCCTGGACGCGCTTGGCGGGAGGCGTTGCGGCCGCGATGAACGAAGCCGCGGCGTCCGTTGCATCCGCGCCGGCTATACCGCGCGTCGAAGGCGAGACGTAACAGTAGCTGTGTGTCACAGAGGTGATGACGGCACGCACCCCTTCTGCGCACTAACTTTACAAATTGCCTCCAACACCCGCTGTACGCATTTGCTCACCACCGGTTGTGCGATGCAGACGTACACCTCATTACCAACGGCAGCCTGAAAGCCGCCCGTGGCAAAGAACCGCAGTCCACATAGCACCTGCCGCCGCACCGACAGCGCACTCGCACGCAAACCTCCCAGTTCATCGACGACTTCGTCGCATAGCCACTCCAAAGTCTGCTTCTCCAGTAGAAAAAGGCATTGAAACAGCTTGTCCGACAAATCAAACGTAGTCAAACGCGTCTTCGTGCGCCCTCTTTCGCCGTTGTTCGGGCCATAGCGCAGCCTCCTCAGTCGTATCTCCGCGTACACCGCCGCCTTTTTATGTCACAAAGGCAACGGTCAAATTGACGGCCTCAAAACTGGGACAAAAATGTCAAACAGCGGCTGCATAATTAGGTGTGCAACGTCATCACTTCTGCCACATTAGTGACGTCATCTGCAGCCACCCTTGATGCAAAAAAGCAATATGGCCGCCGGCTAAGACCGACCAATAGGAGCGAGGCTTATTGACACCTTTGTGACAAGTTTTTGACAATTTTTCTAAGTGACAGGTAAGTAATCTGACCCCTGGAATTCATTCCATTACTGCAAAGGACCATCGGTTCTCGTGTCTGCATTACATGTTCTGCGCATTTGTTATTTTTTATTTCAGCTGTCAGTGATGTCATAACTGTCATTCAGGTTGACTGTGCCCACTGCAGTATGAAGGGCTCTGCCATATCGCTCCAACTCCAATTAACCCACTTCTGTGCCAACTGCGGCTACCGTATCCCCGTGAACTTCATCTCACCCGCCTGCCTAACTTTCTGCCATCCCCTGCGACGCTTGGCTTCTCTTGGAATTTCATTTTATAACGATCCAGCAGTGAATGCGCAAAACGATAGCTTTTTTGCCACTTTGATATTTGCTGTGTGTAAATGTTTTCTGAGTGGCCTAGTGGCTGTTCCAGAGTGCTTTTATAAGCATACAGTATGCATATACTTGTTAAAACTATTTTTCTGCTCTCTCAACAACAGATGGTTTTCCATGTGGTGTTTTAAGGTCTTTTAGAATAGTGCTTGTCGGCTTCGTTTATTCTGTAATAGTGCTTTTTTGCTGTCATAAAACTTGGTTGTATAGTCAGCGGTCTTCGTACTGAAGTGAGAATAAAAAACATTTCTGTAATTTATGGTGCTGTGTTTTACATGTTACTGAAAGGGATTGGCAGTTTGAACTTTAATGCCATCGGCTTGAGGACCATGGCGCATTACTCTCATTATTCTTAAAAGTTCTGCTTGAGATTGTTTTGGAAAGAGTAGAAGAAAAATAATTGGGCCTTTTAACCGGTACTAGCCTTAGATACCATGTATTGAAAGGGCATTGTAGAAAATGGGCTGATGGTAGAGATATAACAGAAGCAAGCTTCATGTTCTTCAAGACAGACAAAGGCCAAGGGAGTAGGCATAGATCAATCTGCCTTTTTCACAAGATGTGGCACCCTCTGGAAAGTGGCAAAAATTTGTCTGCTAGTGGTTGAGAACAAACGCACGTTGGAGAAGCCACGATCTGGTTCCACCAGGCGCCAACTACACCTGAGTGGCATATGAGTGTGCTTGACAGCTGTCGCCTACGCCTGTCACTAATATAAACTGTTCGTGCGCGATAGGAGCCAGTGGTTCATTTTCAAACAGTGGGAGCTGGAGGAGGACAGGGGCGCATGCACAGATCGGCCTTGTGAAAAAGGCAGATTCCATCAGGGAATTTATGCTTTAGCTTTTTGTTCCACCTGTTTGGGTTGCACCTCGTTACTGTGAGACTGTTGTCTATGACTATATTGTGCCCATTTTTTTAATGCAGGTATTCCGATTCTTCGAAGGCAGTGCCTGCTTAGGACTATGCAGTGCAAGCCTCCAGTGCAAGTCTGTTGCATCGTGGACTGCTGGGGTGCCCAAGATACGAGCATCTCACATTAAGTGAGAGTCTGCATCTATTGTGTTCAAGCTTGCTAATTCTGCATCAGTGCTTTTAATTAAGAGTCTAGAACTTCTTCTTGCCTAGTCTTTTAGGCAATAAAATCTTTGTTCACAAAAGTTAATGCGATGTGATAGTCTTCTTACCATCAGTCACACATAGAGCAATGGCTCCAGTGGTTGTACAGGTCAAGTCATTAATTTGCCATATATTGGTTAGTTTTCAGTTACTTTGCATGTCTACATAAGTTGTGACTAAAGCTGTTCTGCCTTTGCCAGGAGCCCTTGTGACAACACTATTTTTCAGGATAGCGTATTCAAAGGCTCTTTTGCAAAATGATTTTAATTGGAATTTTTTACAAGTGCTGATATTGTGCAGCCACCCAAATCGTTAACTAGCTAGCGTGATGGCCATTTTTCTGCGCTCCTGCATGTTACAAAACAGTTCACCTGTGAAGAGATTAAGACTAATCAGAGGCCCACCAAGCCCTTGCCTAATCTTGACCTATCCACAAGTTTGATCCATGCAAAGGCGCAGCTACGGCAAGGAAAAAAGCCATCGTGCACGCTAGTTAGAGATGTGGGTGGCTGTACGCGTGACTAAATTTGTCATATATGCCTGAATGGCCAATATGGTCAGGATCAAACCTTGCTTGGTTGCAGGAATGCACCAAATGGTGTATGTATAACAAAAAAACGAATTCTAGGGCAGGGCTTGAAGAGGGCTTGAAATGTTCTTGCAAGATGTTTTTTAGCCAACTTTTAGCGTCATGTTAGCACAGCTACAGGAAGGCTTCAGGCTTTGCACAGCAAGATAACATCTACAACGAGACGTCTACAAGACTTGGGCGTGGTCTTGCTGAGAGGTTTATTAGACCTCACCTAGTTCATTTTGCGTTACATGGGAGGTATCCTCACCCACTAAACACACGGAGGGCTACGAAACTAACAAACGTCTACAGAAGTATACTGTAACGTCTAGCATAAATCTACTTCCAGATGTTCTGCTGACATTCAGGCAAAAAAAGATGTTACATGCCTCCTAATGCTCTGCCAAAAAAGAACTCGTTAAGAACATATTTAGACATTCTTATTTTTTGGAAATGGCTGCTTATAGGAAGCCTATAGACTGAGGATCTCTATGCTGAATATTTGAAACCCTCTAATAACAACCAGTGGGATTTCATTAGGATTAGTGCTCATGCTTTTTTTAGAGCGTTAGCTCTTACTCATCACGTTTCGAATGTTTGGGCGGTCTGCTACCACCGTGAGATCACACCGCCATCTATGGCAGCAATTACTCATCACGTTTCGAGATTTCTTGGGGCCCGCTTTCACCCTGAGATCACAGCGCCATCTCTTGCAGCAACTAGAAATCAGCACATCTTGCACTGAAACTTGTAGCGCCAACTATGATCTACATTCGTTCCGCTATATATACTCCTACAAGGGGCACCCATCCCGGAACAGTTGCGTACCTATTTTGGTAGGCAAATAAAACCCTATAGGTGCTGGTATAGAAATAAAACCACAATAAATAATAGGTAAACATTGTACACATGCAATTACTAATTGAAGCGTTACCATATCGCACCGCAAGCCGAATTCAAGGCGCACCTTGACCTCCCAAACGAAACGAATTCCGTTTGGGACGAATCTTGGTAGACAATGGGTAGACGTGCATCGTAATTTCTCAGGTAGATGGCACTAGCCGTCGATCGCTCCCATTCGGAACTAATTGCTGTTAAAAAACCTCGCTAAAACGTTCCCGAGTAAAGTGCTCGTCAGAGAAATTCTTAAAACGTTGCGTGGAAAACGTATATTTAGAGAAGTTTTTAAAACGTTTGTGAATAAACCTATTTTGTCAGTATGTTTTTAACAGGTTTCTGAATAATCCTTTTTTTTCTTTTCCAGTAGGTTTTTAAAACGTTTGTGGATAAACCTTCATTGCTGAGATGTTTTTTAAACGTTTCAATCTATAGTTAGGCGTTGCGAGGCGTTTGGAGTTTTTTGAAGACGTTTTATAGAAGTTATGTGTTTCGTGGGCACAATTCTCGGTTTCGACAGTGGACAAACGAAAGTGGAGGCGCAAAGAACGAGACTTAAACGAGCATATTGAGCGGCTCAAGAATACCGTCGACAATCCGCCCGCGAAGCGGAGTGAGAAACCAGGCCTGGCAGGTGGTAGCTGTGCCGAGAAACGCATAATATTGGTCGAATGCGACTATTACGAGTGTTGACAGCGACTTCCAGGTTAAACGTGTGCAACAGCGGCAACCGGCAGTTTCCCCCAAGTTGTTTTGTCGTCGTCTACACCGAGTTGACCGAGCGGCCTTCAAACCTACGCTGTCTACGCAAGACGTAACAGTACCAGTGTCGTGAAGTGTTTATTTGGAACCGTTTGTGATATTTACAAGTGTTCTTTATTAGGGCAAGGATCTTCACGAACAGCAGCGAGAAGCAGCTCCCCAGGGTGAATTTCCTGTGCATACAGCAAGCTTCACAGCGCAGTGGCAAGTGCCAGTGTAGTGAAAGTGATTGCAGTCGGAACGAGTGCTTTTGCTCAGTCAGTGATATCGCCTGCAAGTATAATTACGTTTGAAAAGCTTACTACGCACGCGTTGTTTACCGAATGCTGAAATAACTTAGAGCTGTACTGCAGATCCTGGTTCGGGTGCGCGCGTGTGCACTGAGTTTGAGAACTGCCGCGAGTGCGACGCGACGAAGTGAACTTCGTGCTCTGCAGCGAGTCGCATTCGTTGCAACGGTCGCAGTGATCGCGAGCACAAGTCGCTGTGCTCCAGCGTAGCCATCACCGATATCGATCGTAGTTCGTGTGTACTGTGTTATGTGAGTGCGACGAGACCATTCTGAAACTTGTTTTCCGTATACGAAACGACCTCGGCTGCACGGCCGTTGGGGTGTTTTTTGCCGGGACTACAGAAGCGTCGCCAGCATTCTGCGGCATTGTGCTCCATAAAGAGCGACTATGAGTGGCCATATTACAATGGTGTGCCGGCGGCACTGTGAAACCTGAGTGAAAACATCGGTGTGCATGACAGCTCTCACATCTGGCGCGTCTTTTTTTTATTTCCTGCCGGCTAAGCGGGCCCATATCTGCAATAAATATTTGCGCGACAAATTGGATGAGCCTAACTTCCAATGCATGTGATCATGGGCTGAGCGAAAGCAGTATTATTAAGCATGGGTTGTGACATGTTATCACCAGATCAGGAACACTTATGTACGAACAAAAACCATTGTCGCAACTCATTCACCGGTGTTTCACAATGCAGAAGTCTCTAATATGGGCCCACTAGTGCATCTATTTTTCATGAGCACTTCATTTTATCTGATGACAAAAAAGAAAGAAAGACCACCGCAGATGCTTACGCTTCTCAAAGCAAGCAACCCGTATACAATTGTGCCTTATTAATATGAACACTTTGGTTCCGGATCAGAACTGAACATACAGTTTTCCATAATAGCGAATGGTGATTAAAATGAAAACCATTTTCAGTAAACTGCTGTGATTACAATCTATTTTTGCTTAGCAGCGTGGAGTGAAGTTGGATTTTAGACAAATGCTTGCAATATTAAGTGCATTACCTATTTGTACATGGCTATTGGTAAAATGCAGCGATCTCGAAGTGCTCCATGAGCCATGACAATCGCGATAAAAACGGTACTCTTTGAATCAGCACCTGATCCAATATTTATTCTTGCTTTCACTACACTGCTGTCGCCAAGGTGCTCAACAACTTGGATTTATTGATGTCGAACAGCTGTTAACTAGCGCTTCCTAAGTAAGCTGTACCAGCTTGCGCCAGACATTCTCGAAGCCTTTAGAAGCATATGTCATCAATGCACATGCATCTGCTGTGGTTATTTACCTGTGGCTGCCTGCAGTGAACATTATTTGCCTGCTGGATGAAGGCGATGGTAGGCCGATGAGAATGTATTTGTCATAAATGTAGGTTGCTTCCTAGACTTCCTTTGTCTTCCTTGCATTTGCTGCATTCCTAAATTTGTTTGCTTGAATGTAGATGCTTGTTTGCACCTTCCATAGGTTTCTTGGGGAAATTCGGTTCACAATTGTCATATAGTCATGACGGGGCCATATTTGTGCATATTGCCAAACCACGTTAACAAGGTTTAGTCGCATTTTTCAAAATTTGCTAAGCGCTATTGCACTGTGGTTGGCCCTGCAATGCTGATGTTGAGCCATTTCTGAAAATCCTACAGTGCCGGTGCGGCCATCGACCTGTCGAGGCTAAGATCACAATTAATTTGAACCCACTTTCTTACTGCTTGGATTGTATTTGCAGATTCCCTGCTTTGCACCAGTGCTAAGTTCTTCTGCGCTAAGTTCTTCTCGTGCCTGACGTGCTTTAACCCGAGTAGTCTTTTTCCGTGTGCTCTATTTAAAAAAAAACATTAAATTAGTGTTGCAAGTAAACAGCTGTGAGATTATAACAAAAAGGTTATATTGTCAGCGAGCGGCTTAATTATATATTTTGTGCAGTGAACAAAGTGTGCCAGGAAATGAGACGCCGAGCCTTTCAGTGCCAATGATTTTGACACCAGAAAGAGAAGTAGTATGCTGCAAGTAGTATGAGGGCAATTCCAGGGTGCAACAGCCATATAATTCAATCTGTATTTTTCGCCAAACACTTCTAACAGTCTTTGCGCTGTGTAATAGTATTTGGTTACTACAGTTCAGACGTTCGAATTGCAGTCCATATTATACAACAGAAATATCCGGGTCCCAATGGGCTTTGTGCACTTAAACCCGTAATTTGTCCAAACAACAAGTTTCCATGTTAACAAGGCATGCATGCTTTGATAATGTTTCATCCCCAGAAAAACTATCCATATTTCAAGTCATCATATTACAGGGTGGATATTAACGAGGCATGGCTGCATACAGCAGAATGTGGTAAATATTTTACTTCTGATAATGTCACAAGCACCAAATCATTGCACCTTTTCTATGACTCGCGTGTGTTCCTAATCGTGAAAACCAATATGTAATCTCACACTGGTAGATTGTTGCGTATTGTTCCTTCTAGATTTTCACGCTTTATTAAAGCATTCCTGTAATAGCGAACTTGTCATTCTTCGTGACAAGGTCTCTTTGAGAAAGCATGCAGTAAAATCCCTTATAGATTAATGCCTTGCAGCCTACTGTTCTGTGCTGGATTTAAGTGATCCTAGCTAGCTGTCAGCAGTTGGCCCCTGCTAATTCTTAATCATCCTGCCTTTAATTATTTGGAATCTCGGGCTACCCCAAAGGTGTTGTGCTTGGGCCTCTCCTTTTTCTTACATTCATTAATGACCTTCCTTTCAATGTTTAATTTAACTAGTTTTCACTGATTGCTGTGTTGTCTGCCATCCTAATATCAATATCAACATTCCAACCCTCCAGAACAACCTTTTTCCATGCTCGAGTATGGCCTTTCACCAGTGTTATAGGACTGCACTAATAGTTTTTATGATCCAATACGTGACAGTGCTTCCTGTGTGCTTGTATCCTATCCTGTGTCAATCGAAGCAACACACAGACTTGCATTATGTTATGTGGTTATAATCCTAGGTGCATATGTTTACGCATGTGACTTTTATGTGAGTTGCCATCTGACCCTTTTTCTAGTCTGAAATGGCCAGCCAGGTGTGCTATGGGGACAGAATTTACAGCGTTCATAAAAGAGTGCCTCCTTCTCCTCTATAACAAGGCAAAATTGCATATATATTTCTGTCGTCTTGAACGGAGTCAGATTACAGCTGCAATGATTTTCTTACATTGACGGCAGTTAAACCCCTGTAAAAGCGCAAACCTGTACTCGATGCTAATTTATTCACAGAGTCACTGTCTTCCTTACATTAGTAACACCCGTTGTCATGTAAAGCCCTAAAGGGGATTAACATTTTGACGCACGAATTTGTAAGAGGAGGCCTCAAAACAAGACATTTGTATGCCTAATTGCATGCAGCCATTCTAGCATGGTTTAAATTCACATACACTCCCTGTATGGAGCAGAAAAGTAGGCACAGCCGAGGCAAAGATCTTCAAGCAGCTTAGGTTGACAACAAAATCATTTTGATGTAATGTATACTTCAAGAGAACTTTGGCAGTTTGAAAACTGAATTGGCAATAAAATAAGCTTTAAGTTGCTGAAGATGTTGCTAATAAGCAATAGACAGCATGCTCCAAAATTTGATATGTAACAAGTCGTGCAAACAATGCTTACTTTTATCTGCTGCTTTGGGAATGAGAACTGCTGTTACGATCCCTCGATTTCTGGTCAGGAAGGCCTTAAACATCACTGGGAACCTACACAGAGGACATATGCATGTATATGCCCCACACACAATTAAATGCTTATTTTTTATTTAATTGTATTTTGCGACAACATAGCTTTCACCCTGTAAATATATTTCTACAAATTCTCCTTGAGATAACCACTATAGATGGTCAGTATATCCTGTTTCCCTGAATATACGAAGTAATCTTTCCGAGCCTCAACCAAGAGACGCCCCGTAGATGTATGCCAGTTTACTGACCCCCACATCATGCTATGTTTACACTGAAGGCGGCCTGTATGACCTTTTACTCAGTAATAAGCAAGCACTTCGTTTTCGTTCCCATGGACACTTTTAGAACTTTTTTTCAGTTTTACAGACAACACGCCCGCTTGTTTCTGTATGTGTCAACGTTGACTCACTCTCAGCCCAAGTATCCAGGTTTGTTTGCACTGCCGCATTCCGCCTTGTGCAATTCTCATTGTAATATGAGCTCAGGAATGACTACTAAAATAAAACTGCTGGCCTGCTGTCACTGTGCAAAAAAAACAAAGCTGTGCATTTTAGCAGACCGATACATGGCTTAGCCCCGTTGTCACCACACTGGGCTCTTTCAATTTTAGCTTTTCTAATGGACCAAATAACATTACAGAGAGAAAGCAGCACTGTTGCACGGTCACTCTTCTGTGAAATGCACAACTGCTGCTGTTACAACTGATTTTACATATTCCAAATTACAGGGAATGTCATAATTTCTCGTGTATTTGGGTTCGTATTCGACTGCAGTGTGCTAAAATATAGAATGTTTAACACACCCACAATTCAGACACACGCTTCTCATATCGATGAACAGATAAGTGTCTTTTGCGATAACAGTTAAGTGGGGAGACAGCAAAGAGGCCTGTTTACTTGACAGTGACAATTTCTGGTGTCTTCCTCCGGTGCTCGTCTCTTTTGCGCTACATTTTATTCAACCAATATTTATGATGACAACTAAAGTGTTCATGGACTAATGAAAAAGCTACAAAATAAAGGCAATTCAAATACATGTAAAAAGACTGCAGTGGGCTAGTTTGACTAACTGATGATTTAACATGTGCCTGATCTGAGCTATGTGAATTTCTCTGTTATAATTAGAAACGATCGAATATGTACTGCTAACCTATAGCTTGTTCTAGTCCCGTATCCTTGGCTCCGAGAATTCACGATACGAAATGCGTCGTCGTTCTGAAGTCGTTATTGCATGTTAGGGTATAGCGTAACTTTCAATGGGGGCACTCTTCAAATATTAGGAGTCAAAAATCTTAGATCGTAGTTAGAACGGTTGTATATATATGGGAGGTCTTCAGCGGAGTGTAGCCGACTAGCGGTCCAATGAGTTGTGTCACGATCGCGGTGTGACGCCTTTTCACTTTCTGAAGTGGAAGTAGCGCAAACGTTAATCGTTTCCTGCGACCCTGTTCTAGAACCTCGCCTGCGGTGTTGCAAAGTTTGTTGCGACTTCGTTCGCGGACGTCAGAATCGGCCGCGCCGAGATCCATGGCTATCACAGCCGATTGCGGTTTTACCTGCTACGAAAAATCTCACCGCTAAACATGTCTCGGGTGAGCCACTATATCAATGTGTGTGTATTCGTACGGCAAGATATCTTCGTGTTTTGCTACGGCATATGCCTGTGCTGCCGCACGGGCGGTACTGACGAGCTCGCCAATCAGAACACCGGAGTCGTCCGCTCGGTCGCATGCAGCAAACTTGATCGTACAGCACCTCATCCGCAACCCGCCTGCAAAAAAAAAAAAAAAAACGATCCTACTAGGGGGAGGCAGGGTATGAGTACGCCGTGCGGCTCGTGATGTAGGCTTGGGTGACGTGGAGTGTACCGCTCTCACAGACCCGCGCACTGGTTCGCAAAGTCGTGGAACAGGAAAGGGGGGCAAAAAAGGGCAGGAGGTGAACAGCAGGATCAATCTTGAAAATGAGAAAAAGGAAACAGACAGAGAGAACACAAGAAAAAAACAAAGAAACAGGTCCTCCTGCCCTCGGAATATTAAGGGATAGAATTAAAAAAAATGCGCCTTATCCCGAACACACCCCACTAAAACACACACACACACACACACACACACACACACACACACACACACACACACACACACACACACACACACACACACACACACACACACACACACACACACACACACACACACACACACACACACACACACACACACACACACACACACACACACACACACACACACACACACACACACACACACACACACACACACACACACACACACACACACACACACACACACACACACACACACACACACACACACACACACACACACACACACACACACACACACACACACACACACACACACACACACACACACACACACACACACACACACACACACACACACACACACACACACACACACACACACACACACACACACACACACACACACACACACACACACACACACACACACACACACACACACACACACACACACACACACACACACACACACACACACACACACACACACACACACACACACACACACACACACACACACACACACACACACACACACACACACACACACACACACACACACACACACACACACACACACACACACACACACACACACACACACACACACACACACACACACACACACACACACACACACACACACACACACACACACACACACACACACACTAAAAGCGCGACACTAGGTCCTCAGAGGGGCGGACGCAGAAGGCATCCACCTCGTGTGGGCCCCCCTGAGAAACCACCCGTGCCAGGGGAAAATAAAAAAAGAGAAAGAAACCCAAATTAAAAATAAGGAGAGGGCGCCTCTCGGACGCGCCCGATACGAACTGCGGCGGGCAGAAAATGATCGCACGCGATTGAATGTAGGACCGATCCGACATGTAGGATCGGATCCTACATGTCGGAATAGGGGACGCGCCCCCAAACCTTTGGGGCGCGATAGTCTTCGAGTGACGCCAGTCCACGGCCGGTCTCGAGGGTGCGCGGGCGCGCGCATTCCTCGAGACCGGCCATGGCCAGTCAAACGCTCCCCCGAATATAATTCGGGAAAGCGGAACTGACTACTGTCACTGTTTGTGTAAGGAGGGTGCAGAAGCGACGGTCCGCGAGCCAGCGACACCAAGCGGCCGACGAAACCAGACCTCGTGCTTATCATTAAAATATCCTGCCACGACCACAGGTGTCCCTGTCGCAAGCTAAAGAGCGGTGGTAATCTCCCCAAGGACGGGGGCCATAAGGGAGTGCGGTGCCGTGTAAACGCTAACTAGAACGATCGACCCGGCGGCAGTCGAGCACGAGACCGCAACCACTCGCGGTGTGAAGAGGAAAAGGTCAACCCTCGGACGACGCGCCAGGATGGCGCATCGCGGGTGGGCTGGCGCCGCAAAACACGCCTAGTCTTGCGGGACCGCCGGGATGGCGCTATCCCTAATGTAGGGGTTCGTTAGGAGGGCGAAGTGAAAACCGCCATCCTCAACTCGATTTACGAGAACCCCCGTCGCGCGCCTGCAGTGGTCTAGATTGGCTTGAATAAGTGAAAAAGAAAAGTTAGAACCCATGCCGATTTGAAATATAAGGAAAAGTAAAGAAGTGACGAGCGGAGCAATTTTGAGAAAGCACTGCAAGCGCGCGAACGGGGCCTGATAATGATGCACGGCCTTCGAAGATCTGTGGGGCAACGGTGGAACACGGTAAGGAGACGAACGAGAAGTATGACAGGGGTGAATGAGCAGAGAAACTGTTGAAAATGGCGACAAAAAAATGTTTCGGTGTGAAAGGGTGCGCCGGTAGCCAGTCAGTCGAACAGCAATATTCATGAAAAAATTGGGTACAGAGCACTGAAAAATTCTAATGGGACCGAATTATGGAACGAGACCGAAGAAAACGAAAGCGGGCAGTCCGTAAGCCTAATTGGAAAACAAAAAACTCCGGTATAATGAGAGCAAGAACTTGAAATTTGCAAAAAGAACAGCAGTGAGTAAGGAGAAAAAATAGAGCGACACCGATTGTTGCGAAAGAACGCAAAAATAAATATACAAAACACAATTTTGGGGAAAACGATTAGAACCGCTACGGCTATCACGATGAGAAAAAATGAGAAAGGTATGCTCTTTGAAACGCATTGGAAAATACTGCCCGCTTCCTGACGCAAGTGTTCCAGGCTAAGCTGTTGACCACGCGCGCACGTGGAAAGAAAAGGCAATGAGAGAGAGGAATGAGAATCAAACACACGTGCTCCATTGCAAAGTGGGGGTGGGGACAGCTGATCGCTAACATGCCACACCCAGAGCGCTGGAGAAGCGGTAAACGCAGTTTAATCCATGCACCGCTCAGAAGAGCGTGTTGTATGGCAAGTTGGCTTTGCACGGTATAAAAGAAGTGGGCCCAAAACTTGGGCAAGGACCGAGAAGAAACACAAATGACGACTGACAAGCTTGTCAGTCGTCATTTATGTTTCTTCTCGGTTCCTAGTCCAAGTTTTGCGCCCACTTCTTTTATACCATGCACCGCGTCCCCGCCGTCGTGTAGCCACAGTCCAAACCGCACAGTGCAAGTCTGGGGTAGCGAACGTGTTCAATGCAACTTCAAGACGTCCAACTGAACACCCAGAACAATGGATAGTCCCCGGAAAACGTTATTTTTAGAAAATGTGTGCCATACCAAGTGGGATCGCAGGGAGGGAGGCTAGAGAAGGCGGCCACACCAAATAAAATCACGTGAAAATTCGCTTGTGTTCGGTAACGAAAAAGTTCTAAAGGGGTAAAAAAGGGAAGAATAAAAGGTAAACGATTCGAGTCACCACCAAAAAAAATTCTGTTGACTTGGGAAAGAAACCATAAGAAACCAAAAGCCTCGTAAACAAAGCTGAACAGCTAGAGGCAATCTTGATTGCTCTAAACCCTGATATTGTTTGCATCACGGAAACGTGGCTGCACGCAGATATCAAGAGCCATGAAGTTGCTCCTCCTGGCTACACCATGGTTCGAAAAGATAGAAAAACTAGAGGTGGGGGAGTGGCTGTGCTTCTGAGGCAAGGCATACGCTATTCACTAAGGCCAGACGTTCCAGGCGTTGAAGCAGTCTGGTGTAAGGTACAGTAAACTCAGAGCTCTGCCTGCGTTGGCGCTGTGTACAGACCCCTAACGCAGAGGCTTCCTATCTTGAGCCGCTTCTTGAGTATATGCAGAGGTATATGCTGGGAAGCGCTGTAATAATGGCCGGTGACCTCAACCTTCCAGACGTAAATTGGAACTTGTTAAGCCCGTCCACAGCAATAAACAATCTTCTGGTAAACTTTTTATTCACTCTGAATCTAACTCAGGTTGTTTCCAAGGCTACTCGGGTGCAGGGTACTTCAAGCTCTATTCTGGACCTTATTTTCTTAAGCGATCATTTTATGAAGGAAAAGGTTAGCGTGAATATTTTTGATGGTTTATCTGATCATAATATCGTTGTGTGCACACTATTGTATCCAGGACGGGTTCGTCAGAGTGGTTCTACAAAACGTGTATATGCCTTGAACGAAGCTGATGATGCAGCTATCATGATATACCTTGCACACGAATAGCTCGATTTCCACAATCTATGCACAGAAGGCTCTGCAGACATCGATGAAATATGGCTGCAGTTGAAAAATCATGTAATGTACTGTATGAAGCAGTTTGTCCCACTAATAAAAAAGACCATAAGAAAGCACAATCCATGGATAACGCGCGAAGTAATTCACTTAAAACGTAGAATTAAAAGGTTGAGAAATTCCAACAAATCAAGCCCGGTCTCAGACTACTGCCAAAGGATTAATACAATGAACAAAGAACTGAAGGAAAAGACAAAAGAAGCAAAGCAGCACTTCTGTAAAACAACTCTTAGCAAAGTTATCAAATAATCGCCCCACAAATTCTGGCGCTATATAAGTGACAAAGAAAACCTTCCAAACCCTTTGCCATCGTACGAAGAAAAGAAGCAGGCGGTTGCGTTCAATGCATTTTTCAGTAGTAGTAGTAGTAAAGACTTTTATTCGACCATAATTTATAGGCCGAGCATGTCGACCGCCTGGGCGACCAGAAGCCGCTGTTCTTCTTCCCCTTCAGCGCCAAGCCAGTCGAGCCAGGTGGTGATGGATAGACAAATCCGTATTTACACCAGACAATGGTATTATGCATTCTTTTAGGCAAGAAAACAGAGAGCAATATGGCGTACTTGATGCCCCAGTCGTAACTGAAGAAGGAATACTATCCCTGTTGTTTAACCTAGATGATAAAAAGTGCAGCGGTCCGGACGAAATTCCAAATGTCTTCTTGAAACGTTATGCCGAACCCATGAGTAAGTACCTATGCCTTGTGTTCAATAAGTCCATATGCAAGCACTGCCTCCCAGCGGGATGGAAAGTTGCCAAAATAATACCAGTTCATAAATCAGGTGATAAGACTTGCCCGTCAAATTACAGGCCTATTTCTCTTACGTGCACTTCCTGTAAAGTTTTAGAACACATTATCCTAAAATCAATAACAGAGTTCGTTGAATCAAATAACATTCTTCATCCCCGACAACATGGCTTCAGGCGTGGTCTTTCCACTGTTACACAACTTGTCGAGACTTTACATGACTTCGCTAAAACAATTAACGACCAAATGCAAACAGATGTCATCTTCCTAGACTTCTCAAAGGCCTTCGACCGAGTCTGCCACCCCAAACTACTACAGAAGCTAAGGTATATATTAGGGGATGGGTCAGTAGTCCAATGGATCGCCAATTATTTAACCGACCGTCGCCAGTTCGTGCAACTCGGCGACCACACTTCAGATAAGGTTCCGGTCCTTTCCGATGTTCAACACCTATAGGGCTCTATTTTAGCCCCAATTCTCTTCCTTCTCTTCATAAACGACATTGCTGACCAGGTAGAAGCGGAACTGAGGTTGTTCGCAGATTATTGCGTAATATATAGAGAAATAAAAAGCAGAGAAGATCAAATAAGCTTAAACAATGATTTTGGCAAGATAGCAGAAAGGTGTTCGAAGTGGCAAATGACTCTTAACTTAGACAAAACAGTTTCAATGACTATAACGAAGAAGAAATCCAAACTTAGCTTCCCTTATGGCTATAGCTGCACTGCACTCAAGACAGTCACGGGGCATAAATACTTAGGCATCATTATATCAGCCAATCTGGGGTAGACAGCTCACGTAGATCATGTAACAAGCAAAGCGATGCGTAAGCTCATGTTTTTAAAAAGAGCCCTGCGGTATTCTACTAAAGAAGCCAAGCTTCTGGCGTATACTACTGTCATTCGCCCGATACTAGAATACGCAAATGCCGCTTGGTTCCCGTACACGCAAGCTAACATAACTACGATTGAGGCTGTCCAGCGAAAAAGTGCGCGCTTTATCTGCAACAGATATAGGTGCACCGATTCTCCGACGCTGATGCTATCTGAGACTGGGCTTGACACGCTAGCTTGCCGTGCGACGCTTCAACGGCTGAAGTTTCTGTACATGATTTTACATAACAAAACTTAAAGTTGATTCTGCTAAATACATTACTCTGAACACTTCCAGAGAAACGCGTCACAAAAATGAACTTACCATACAAGAATATTTCTGTGCAAATAATACCTTTACGTTCTCCTTTTTTCCGCGAGCTGTGCGCGAGTGGAACTGCCTTGATGAATCAGTGATTATACAACCAAGTACTGAGAAATTTTTGGCGCTAGCTGGCAAAAGTGTATTGTCAGGAAAGAAACTGTGATTTTTATTTCCTTTTTCTAACATTTCTGGTGTTTTCCGTGTATTTGCTTTTCCATGCATTTGTATTTCCATGTACTTGTATATTCCTATATTCCGTGAATTTACTTGTACTTCTCGTGATCATGTAAGGAGAAGGTGATGATTACTTATGGGTTATCTTTGTTTTTGCTTTTTCCAACGCCTATTCTTATTGTCCCCGTAATCTTCACTGTACTTTTTGCATACTGGAAAATAGTGTTTATGACTGGTCGACGGTTTGCCTACGACCAGAACCCACTCCTGTAAAAATCCCAGATACAGGGATTGGCAGTATTGACAAATGAATAAATAAATATTAAAGCCAAATGAAATGGTGCGCCAAGTCCCGACCTCTCCTGGTTCACGACCCAAGCGCGCGACGCCAGTGCCGGAAGCAAAAAAAAAAACGAATTCCGAGGCCTGCCGTTCGGAGTTGCGAAAAGGGGTCCCCGCGACGAGCCGCAGGGAACCCAGATCGCAGACGAGGGGAGGGGGCACACATCAGCGTTCAGAGGAATAGCGCATGTGTGTAAGCAATGTTTCCGTGCACCAGAGACCCGAAATCGTGCTGGCGGCGAAGCCACGCATGAAAAACCGCGTTTACACACCGCGTTGCAGCGCAGAGCAATTTGAGGCCATGCTTTGTTTCATAGAGCAGCATGCCGGTCTGGGCCGTGGGGCCAGCGACTCGATGCCGGCAGAAACACGCCAACGCCTGTGGGTGCAGCTCGCGGCCAACTTTAACGGGCTGGGGCCGGCAACGCGCAGCCGGAAGGCTGGAAGCGCTTCTGGCAGCAGTGGGTGAGGCAAGCGTGAACTGCACGCTCGCTAGTCGGTGCCGAACAGAGGTGAGCTACCCAATGAACCACGGATATCCGTGGTATGTCCGTTTAAGATCCAAATCTCCAGTGCCAGGGGGACGTCCGCAGGACATCCGTAAGGACGTTCGTATTCGGATATCCGCATCGGAGATTCGGTATATGTCCGATGGACATCCGTTATCATATGTCTGAGGAATATCCGAATCTGTATATCCGTGGAATGTCAATTCAATTCAATTCAATTTATTCAACATCTTGAGGATGTTGGGTGCGTCGACAAAAAGCCAGAGAGAAGGCTTGACAGGGGTCGACGCATCCTTTCGTGGATGTTTTGATGAGCCGTGCATTGCAAATTTCAACATGCATTTTAATTTCTACAGTGGAGTGCTTAATGAATCAACAATTGCTTAAACCTTCTAATGGCTTTGCCTCTGCATGCAATACCAATATAAAAAAAAAACTAAAACCACTGATGCTTCCTTTCTTTAGCTGCATTTTTAGCTCAATTTGCGTGTACTATTATTTACTTCAAACTGTGGCATTTCCGCGCCTTTTCCGGCATGCAGTCTGAAATATCTGCGCTATCACTTTTGTATGTGAGCTGCACAATATAAGCGCTCTTTTAACAACAGACCATTCCACTCTCGGCCGGAATCTGTTATGGAAGCATTATATTGAAATTAAAAGCAGTCATAACCTCTGGAGAAATTCAAACTCCTAGTAAATATTATTCAGTAGCAAACAAACACAGGGCCCACAAAAGCTTTCAGGATACCAAAGGCAAGAAAAATCTCAATGTCCTGGCTGCTATCAAGAAGCGCAGCCCGGCGTTTGTGGTTGCGTCGTGGAGCCTGGGCGCGGCAGTTCAAATTTAAGCAATCATTCAGTCAGTGGCCACATACTTTGACTGTCAAGCAGTTCATCTTTTTGGAATTTGTGTTCCAAAAAACTTTCGTGGACACGTGTGCATTTAACTAAGATTTCGACCAATATTACTTGTCTTTAACTACAAGTCAGCTATGGAAAATGTAAAGCATTTTATCTCGCTCAGATGCTTCAGTAACACTGGCAGCAAAATATCATCGAGGCATTGATTGTGGTGCGTTTTGTGCAACAGAAAAATGAATTGAATTTCTATAAAACATCAAACATTTACTGGCCAGATGTTTAGGGGAATCCCCAAGGGTGGAGTGATCCCCCGATGGGGCGATGTTGACAGTGTCGGCAATATATCACACGTGCACAACAATGCAGCAGCGAAATGGAACGCAGAGCACTACGGCGACACCAGATACAAAATGCGTGCTAGAGGCGCTGGGCTTGGCCAGGCTTAGCTCTGGGCGTATGGGGTGCAGTCTAGTGCAACCTCTAGCGGTGTCTTGCGATAGAAAAATTATGAAAGCAATAATAAATTTTATCATGCAGCCAGATAATATTAATGTAGATAAAAATTTTAAAAGTAAAATGTCTCATTGTTAAAACTGCTGTAAAAAGTTGAAATGTCGCTACTATATTTATTGCTTTTTTTCCTTCGTTTGGCGACTACATTTTAGGGTACTCCAGCAACACACGTACCACCGCTACCGCTAGCCACTCCACCAGCCCCACCATCGCGCCAACCACGCGACCGTGCTTGCGACTCTGCTTCGTGCCCAGGGACAGCTGTGCACGTGTGTGGTTGCGTGATTTCATTTTGTCGAGGTGAACTGAGCCTCCAAGTTAGTCTTGCTCTTCGATGCACGTGACTTCCCATTTCAAGCGTGCTTTCCGAAATGCCTAAAATCAAAATCGAGGAGAAGGCTTATGCAAGGGCAAAAGCTTCGCGCGAAACAAAGGCGCTTTTCGAGAACTTTGGGCGATGCAGTCGCCAAAGAACGGTACCCCCGCTTCTGTTGTGTCGTCTGCCGCTTCTACTGAGTCGTCTGCCGCTTCTACTGTGTCGTCTGCCGCATCCAGTGATAGTGCCACAACAATATCAGACGCATTCTTTGACAGCCGTGCTCTCCAGAATGAACAAGTGACTGCTGTGAGCGACATAGCAGCAACACTAAACCTCTCAGAATAGCACCAGCTGTTTCTTCAGGCTTCCCTTGTCAATCGGCTTCAAGTTGCGACACAGCTTCCGAGGACCCTGATGATTGCCCCAGCCCAAAGCCAGCAGCCGAGTCTTGCGATCTGGTGACAGCACTGCAGGCTTGGGTCCTAAAAGAAAAGATTTCGCACTCGGCATTATCATCCCTACTCAAGGTTCTGAAGGCACATCCTTTCGATAGAACTTGCCTTCCGTCTGACGCCCGCACACTGCTCCGCACACCGCAAGAGACGATGAATATTTCAGCGCTGACCGCCATGCCACCCGGGGAATACTCTCATTATGGCCTCGAGCACCAGCTCAGAAACATGCTGCCACATAGAAGTCCCGAAGGCAGGTCTGTTACTCTTTCCTTTAATATTGATGGGCTCCCAATTTCTAACTGTTGTAGAATGCAGTTATGGATAATTCAGTGCCAGGTTCTTGAATGTTGCAGAGCTGGACCTTTTGTTGTAGGTGTATTTGCTGGAATATCAAAGCCAAACTCGGCCAATGAGTTTTTATCTCTATCCGTCACTGAACTGAGGCAGCTTATTTCGTGCGGAATTAACTTTCAAGGTCAAATTTTCTAGGTTTCAGTGAGAAGCTTTATTTGCGATGCTCCAGCGCGGTCTTTCATCTTCTCTATCAAAGGCCACATGTGGCATTCAGGTTGCTCAAAATGCTCTCTAGAAGGAATGTATGTTAACAACAGGGCTGTTTTCCCTTCGAAAACCTCGACACTAAGGACAGACGATTCTTTCAGACGCCAGATTGACCCAAATCACCACAATGACGTGTCAGTTCTTACGTCACTACCCATTGACTGCATCACAAGTGCGCCTCTTGACTATATGCACTTGATGTGCCTTGGTGTCATGAAAAAATTGTGAAAGCCATGGTTGGGTGGGCCACTGAGCATGCGTCTGGGGCCTGCAGAGCGCAAGAAGTTGTGCGACGTTAACATCTCCTTAGCTGCACACGTGCCCAGTGAGTTTGTGCGAAAACCACGAAGCGTTGTGGAGTTTGACCGCTGGAAGGCAACTGAATTTAGACTTTTTTTGTTGTATACAGGTTTAGTAGTACTCAAATCTGTTCTTCCTACTGCTTTGTACTCTAACTTCCTCGCTTTGCACTGTGGTGCTTTTCTTCTTGCCCATCCTGCACTGTTCCACAAGTATGTGGAGTATGCAGAGGCACTTCTTCAGCATTTTGTGAAGAAATTTCCAATTCTGTATGGAGACGAACATATTTCTTACAATATTCACTGTCTTCTACATATAGCTAATGATGCGCGCAACCATGGGCCAGTTGATTCATTCAGTGCGTTTTCATTCGAAAACAACATGCAGTTTTTGAATCGCCTTCTCAAAAGGCGCAGTGCTCCACTCGCCCAACTGTACAATTGTCTAAAGGAGCGGCAAAACATAGAACCTATGGCTAGGTCATCACCATCCACTGTCGAACTTGAAAGGCAGCACACAGATACACCTCTATTTTTTGGTTGCAGTCCTCCATTGCATAAGTGTGCAAAGTTTGAAAATTTCAATGTTGTTTCAGGGACAGCCGACAATTTCTGTCTGATAAAGGACTGTAATCCTTGTGGAGAGCGTTGCATGCTTAACTACAACACTAGCGCCTTGTATAATTGGCAGAGAATTCACAGTGAAAGAGAAATTTTACAGCAAACCATTTACCTCTGGTCAAATTGGGGTTCACTCGGTCTCTCAGCCATCTGGTATAAAATGCTGGCCGGTAGATGGTGTCCGTAAGCTCGTCAGGTTTCCTTTTTCTGAGAAGTCAATTATTATTTCACACCTACATACATGCTAGCTCTGCCAGAGGCAAACTTTTTAGTATAGAGTTTAACGTTAAAAAAAAACATCGACTATGAAAGATACCATAGTGAATGGGTTCGGTTTGGTTTATGCGGCTTAACATTCCAAAGCGACTAGGTTATGAGGGACACCGTAGTGGAGGGCTGTAGGTAATTTCGACCACCTCACGTTTCTTAATGTGCACTGACAAAACGCAGTACTCGCGCCTCTAGCATTTTGCTTTCATTGAAATGCAGCCGCCGTCTTTCGGGTCAGTAGCCGAGCACTGTAACCACTGAGCCACCACATTGGCCAGTGAATGGATTCCAGATCAATCTCGATCACCTGCAATTCTATAAGTGCACTGACACCACACAGTACAACAAACTGCCACCATCTAAATGCAGTCAAGATTACTGAACCCATCTTCTCGGACTCGGCAGTCGAGTGCCCTAACCACAGACCCACTGTGGCGGAGCTTGGGAAGTACTACTGAGTGACAGCAGCTGACAGATTTTGATGATACACTATTGCCAAGACACGCCTTTCCTGCTGTGACCGTGTCTGAGCTACAGTTGCGTCTCTGGTAGATGCTGCTAAATCTGGCACATCTTGGAGAAAACACAAGTACAGCCATCTGCCTTTTAAATTTTCTAATCTCACAGAATTTTTCAAGCCTCTAGCACTGCAGACTGCACCAACGCTCATGGGATGCATTATCTCTTACTCAGCCTCTATGTTCAATGGTAAGCTACAGGTGCATGGAAAATGTTGCCTACTCTCACACTCTGTGCACTTGTTTTCACACGGATGGTGCATAGATGTGAACAGCCTGTTCTGGTATAGCAGGTTGCAGTACGGGGCAGCAGTCCATATGTAAGTTTGTAGTGTGTTGTTAAAATTGCCAACTCCCCAAATGCATTTCTCACTTTTTTCTTTTGCAGCATGCTTGTGGAGGTTCGTGCAGCTAATTGTAGCAAATGTGCCGCATCCTACAGTGAGCAGGTATGTAGTAGCAGTAGCATAAGTGTTGACCACTTTACAGCCTGTCCACTTATTCTCTCAGGATTGCTGCGTGGATGTGACTAGCCCATTCAGAGCAATCGTGTAGTAGCTTGCGCTACAGAGGAGCAGTCTACATATGTAAGTTCGAGGTCTGTTGAAAGTGCCAACAGGCATTTTTCAATATTTCCTTTTCAGCGTGCATGTAGACGGCTCGTGCAGTTCATTGTAGAAAATGTGCTAGATCATAGAGACAACAGGTATGTAGTATTATCAGCATAAGTCCACTCTCGCAACTTGTCCACTTGTTCCCTCAGGGTTCCTACGTGGATTTGACCATCCCATTCAGAGCAACCATATGCTACAGAGGGGTAGTGCACATGTAAGTTCGAACTCTGTTCAAATTGTCAACTGCCCTTATGCATTTTTCGTATTTTCCTTTGCAGCGTTTATGTGGACGGCTCGTGCAATTGACTGTTGCAAATGTGTGACATAATATAATCAATAAGTATACGTTCTAGCTATAGTATCTTTCATTATGATCTTCAGTGGCAGTATATTGAATTGAAAAATCATGTACCCTTTCAGTGACAGTATTTCTGCATTTTTTGTTTTCTTGGAAAAAACTTATTTTACAACCGATGCAACTGAGAATACAACCTGCATACAGTAACCCCTTCCTATTGCGTGGATCTTCTTCCTGCATGAAGTGTGAAGAATGCTTCTTGAAACCAGAAAGCATGTATTAATGCCTTTAATAAAATTATTTTGAGTTTAAGACAACTTGCCTTGTGTTTATTTGCTTCCTATAGAGACATGCATTTGCCATACGATGAGGACTGTGCCTGATTTTGGGGGTTTGTATGGTATATGAGAGCTATATTAATTAGTGGCTGCAGTCCCCAAGGCCTGCTTCATAAAAGCACAGCATGCAACATGCCAATGGCCTCATTAGATCCGTGGGGGATATCCTCGGATATTTGGATCGGACGTTCGTCGGAGATCGTTCCAGTTACATATGTACGTCCTTAGGACGTCCGACGAAGATCCGTCGGAGATCAGTGGGTCTCCCACGTATATCCGTATATCCGAAAACGGACATGCGTAGTACGTCCGCTGGTCTTACAGTGGTTGATTGGGTAATGTGCTTTCGTAGCGTGGCATGGCACGTTTACACTTTCTCTATCACGTGTCTGCTCTTCGGTGCCCGGGAATTTTGCCCGTTAGGAGCGCTTGTGCAAAGGCCAGTGTACTGTCGTGCACCTGTGCTTACCCTGTGCACGTGTGAAAACGCGCCGACCGTCATCACACGCTCTGGCGGCTTCTAAACAACTAGTGCTGCGATACATGGCTTTCAGCATGAGGCCCGTTAAGAGACACACAGTTGAAAACTGGACATATGGAATACCTTACTCTGTGTAATCCAGCAGGGCAACCTAGACGTTTGGCATAGTAGACTGCAAGCTTTTTGTCCTAGCTTTTGTCAAGGAATAGTTTGGCCTCTTAGAATGCTTATAACTCTCCAACCTCGCTTCCCCTTTAGGTATGAGAGCCATATCATATTATTCATTCAGAACTACAAGCGGGGGGCTGCCGAACCCGGAGGCAGTGCTGAGCCCAACTGACGCCCGAATTCTGGGAATCGCTGGAGAAGACTGCTCCGTGGGGTGCAGGTCCCCGGCCCTATTCGGCATGGCACAAGCAGATGATGTAGTTTCACCGGTGAGTAACTATGAAATAATTTACCAAGCATGCAATAAGAAACGTCAGCACCTTTCCACAGCAAGTGGTGGCTGCTAACAGGCAGGAGCTGAAATCGCAAGGCAACTCTGCGAGCGCATTACAGAATGACGCAAACATGCATGCTGGCCGTGCATTAAATGACATAGCTATTGTTTCCATATCACCATGGTACATTCGTAACATCCTTCTGATAACATGCCACAGCAAAAGATGTCTCAAAAGGAATCAAGCTGGAATCACAAATATATCAAATATTTTTTATTCAAAATTACATATAGCATGACACAGCGTCGAAAGCATAACCAGAAATCAATGCTTGTGTTGCCACTGAAGTATGACTGAACTGTGAGTATTCATCTTATGCGCTCCAGCCACGCAGCCCAGTGCCACAGTCATGGACGAGCATGACTATTGCTCAGTACAAGGTTTGTCATGTACTTCAGTAGACAACAGCTTTCTAAGCATGGTGCAGATGACAGTTACAAGCATGGTGAGACATAGCGTTTAAGCATTGTTACAGGAAATGCGATGATAATTATCACACGGTAAGGTGGCTAATATAGCTGCTGATTTACACTGAACAAACTTGCAGTTTTCAGTAAAACACCTCTGTTTTTGCAGTCATAATAATACTTTTATGCATTTATGGCCAAATTACCTGAAGTGAAAAAAGGTATACGACCCAAACAAGCTGCTGCAGTTAAGTGAGGCATAAGACAATGCAACAATAAATGTGACGCATGTTCCAAAGCAGAGGTGTTTTGTGATTTCACCACAGGAAAGCACACTGAAATTACACACATGCAGAGAACGAGGACCAGCCAAGTGCGCGAGCTGCACCGCCACTAACACAAGCTGCACCGCACCAGCAAGGTGGCCCAATCAGGCGGCCGCATGCGCTTCCACCTCGCCAGCAAGACCACCCAGGCAGTGTCCAACAAAGGCACAATGCGATCGCCGCCCTAATAGAACAACAAGGGCGCCTGGCCAGAACACAGGACCAGCAGCTCCGGCAGATGACGACAGACCTGGCATTCACTAGGGCCCAGCTGGCAGAGGTAAATTATTAAAGACTATGCTCAGTGTTTCCCGCAGGACTGCGTTAAAGAACGCGTGTTGTCTTTGCAAAAAAAAAAAGATTGAAAGCCTGCAGGTCCGCCAGGTCAACGCCGTCGAGCAGCTGGTGCAGGATGCCGATTACACTACAGATGAATTCTTTATGTCACACAGATGCTGACTCAAAAAGAATTGCGAGAATCCATGCATAGGAACGGGAGTTATTCAATGAAGAAATTTTAAAATACACGCAATCAAAATGCTGCCCTCAACTCGATTTTCGCGCAGCTTCCCATTCCCATTTCACTCTCCCAATGACGATACTTAATGCGACCAATCAAAACAGCCTATCTGAGCACGTGGCGGAAGTTTGCACTCCGTGGTTGCCTGTTCTCTGTAACTCGTTCATGCCAAGGCTGGCAGCGCCGTTTGCATGGTTACAACAACCATGTGAACGCCCAGCTGACCCAGCGATGCTTCACCGTCACGTCGACGGCGCAGAAGGGAACACTGATCAGTGACGTTCCCTTACTTACGGATCCAAACTCGAGCGCAAGATACTGCGACGGTGTGACAGCCTGCGCAAAATATCAGACATATTTAGCATAGCGCGTACCGCTACTGCTTACCGCCAACCATCGCTCGTCGCTCCTAGCGCGCTGGTTGGTCACGGAGAGCAAGGAACGCGCGCTGTTGACGGGAACGTTTCGCCATCTGGAGCCGCCGCCCGGTGATCCTCCACAAGGTGACGATGCGCATGCCTGCTAAACGTGAAACGAGCGCAACCTTCCTTGGAACTGAAACGAACGCTTATAGAGTGCAATGGCTCGATCGGATCGATTCCGCAAAGCCGCTCTCGGATACATAGAGAGTAGATGTAAGTGTTGAGTGCTAGGTCGTAGGATGTTTACAGAGAGGCGCTAAGTCCTTCGATGCAAAAAGTAGTCAGAACTTCTGGTGGTGTATTCTTGTTTTACTAGATTTACAGTGCTTTTATCTAGAGTAAACAAGTTGGTTTTGTTAATGTAATATAAAAGAAAAATATGACAAAACGTATCTCTAGTTATTAACACAATTTGCAGTATATTTACTCTTTGTGCAATCATCAAGCTCCCACTAAGTGATGTCATAACCGCTGCTAAAAACCGTCACTGTATGGTGACACTGTCAGCGCCACGAATTTGTTCTTGCGAGCTAATTAAAATATTAAAAACCGCAGTATACGCGGTACGACCGATGCTAATAGCATCACTATAACTCATTCTATGCAGCCAATAGGCAAAACATTGCACTGAAAATGTGTTTCGGGACCGCTTTAACAACACACTGCAGGGCCGTAACCAGGCGCCCCGTGAGAATGGTGGCGATCCATGTGGTGAGTTCAGAGGAACAGAACAGAGCACGACCTTGGCAGTCAGCGCAGTGTATTTAGAAAATCCATGATAGGCCGTGCAGGCTACTGAAAGTAGAGGCATTTTTGGCTTCTCAGCTCTAGGACACGGGTTAAATACCGGTCACAGCGGCCGCGTTTCGATGGAGGCAAAATGCCGAAGATACCCATGAGCTGTGCAATGTCAGTGCATGATCAGGAGCCCAAGGCGGTCAAAATTAATACAGAGACCTCTGCTACTGTGCCTCTTTTTCTCTTCCTGCTTTCATTTCCTCCTCTATCCCTTCGCCCACAGCACTGTTGAGGTGACCTCCCAGAAGTGGGATAGTTACTGTCTTTCCTTTCTATAAAAACGAAATTTCAT